>NW_027635726.1:0-57835 GCF_903797595.1 Erithacus rubecula | reverse complement strand
TGCTTTAACTTGCTGGTGAAGACAGGCAACCTGCTGGGTTAAGGGGAAGGTGAGCCAAGCAGGCGCATTGAACCAGCAGCAGGATGGTTCAAAGCAAGGACTGTCTCCCTTTCAGCAATGCCAGCTTAAAGAATTGCTTCTCTCCCCACCCTGACTGCTCACTGCATCACCCTGTGCTTTTCTATTGTCCTAGGCAGATCACTGAACTGATCCAGGTGAAAAATAAAGAATGAAGGGGCTGGGCAGGGGGAGAGGCACAGGGAGTTTGGGTGGGCAGGGAAATCTGGTGCCAAAAACAGTTTAATCAAATTATGTAAATTTTCAAATACAGTTCAAATATGTTAGAAACATTATTTTAAATCTTGTTTTGCTATGAGAATTTTTTTCTAGTATATTTACTAGTAACTATTAAAACATGATGATTTTCTGGCTAACTATATTTTAGTACATTTTGGCTAGTAGATGGTATGTCATCAAAGTGGAGATCATGCAATATCCATCACCAGAGATGAGTAATAACAAATAAGAAAATGGGCAAGAATCACAGCAAAGCTTGTCTGAGGTATAGGGAATGAATGAGCTGAATAGCTGAGGTCTGTCTTGCAATGACTCTGGGACAGAAACACATATTTGGGTCACCATATAAATGAGTATCCATTTTTCAGGATTTTAAAACATAAATGTTTTGCATTATGGAACAATGGAAGCTGCACATGTATTTACCCATTTGTCCCAAATCACAGTATTTAGTGTAATTTAATACAGTGGACAAATGGGTTATTGATGAGTTTATTCAAACTTATTCTCATGGACCCATGAGACCCATGCCCCAGCAGGCACTTTGTAGGGAACCACCCTGTTTTGATGGATGAGAAAGCCAAACAGCAATGGACATGAGCTGCTCCCAGCCAGAACTTTCAGGGATGAATCCTAAATGTGTCAGATAAATAGAAAAGGAAACACCCATTTTTAAAAAAATCAACTTAAATGAAGAAAATCTTGTTGTCCGTGACCCAATTGACAGATGTATGCAGTGACCACGAACAAGATTTTTAGAACTAGTGGCTTTTCACACCTCATTTTTTCATCCTTGGAGGATTAATACATACTATGTTTCTTATTTAAAGCCCGTTTGCTATTTGTTTCAGTGGCCAATTCTCTCCAGAGCCTTGGATGAAGAAGCCATTGAGCTGGGCTAGGTAGGCAAATGAAATAAATAGTCTTCCTGTACCTGTGGAAAAGTTGGCTTCTGTCAAAAGGTGCAGCAGTACCTCAATAAACCAGGGCTTCACCTTGACTATGACTGCTCCACAGCTCTGGTAACATTTGCAAATTCAGTAATTAAGGAAATTCAGTAGAGTGTAATAAGCCTAAGACTTTCAAGAAGCTGTTACCCTTTATTTTTAAAGGTGTATGTAATTTTAATACAAAAATCTGCTCTAGGTAAAAACCATTAAAAGACATCATCTTTCGTTTCCATCCTACTGCATCTCAAATAGGAAATGGTGACTTTGTTTCTGTGTGCATGGAAGGTTGAAGTCTAGGGTGGGGTAATGAATCTTTTTCTGCTCCCTGACACAGATTTTGGGGACATCTCTCCTGGAGCCATGTGGCAACCCTCTGGGAAGAGGTGACTGAACACCCCACCACTCTCCCATCCATCCAGGGGGGCTGAACAGAGCACCTGAGCTGGGCAGCAGAAATGGCCCATCCCAGGATAACCAGAGTTGCATGAACACCGAGGACTCACTTCAGGTACCTGTGGGTTGGTGTCCCATGACATGTGAGATGCTTTAGGCACTGACATGGAGACTGGTGGGCACGACACGTGGCTCAGAGGAGACTTGTCATGGAGTGGTGGCTGAAGGCAAGACCAGAGATGCCTCCAACATCTCAGTTAATAGGAAAGATCATTTTATAGGTGACACAGAGATCTGAGCTACAACTATGCTCCTATCCAGTGAGGATGGGAACCATGTCGGTCATGAGACTCCAGCTGTGCCTGTTCCAATTCCCTTGCAGGGCAAACAGTCCTGAAACATGAAGGTTTCCAGGGCAAAGCAGCTGTGTGGAGCCCATGGAGAAGCCCCCAGGACCTCTCGACTGATCAGGTCCTGCCTGGCTCCTGCCTCATCCACCACCCAGACCCAGGGGCAGGGCTGCATCCAGGGCAGCAGGGGCTGGGCAGGGAGTAGGGCTGGTGCTCTTTGTTCTCTGATTGTTCCCAGATACCACATGAGGCATTAAAATACTTGGCACGGTGGGGAACACGCGCTCGTGTGTGTGCAAAGCTCAGAGACAGAGACAGGAGCCATCCTAATCTCTGCCTTCCTCTCCTTCCCATGGTGGAGAGGGCATTCCATCAACTCAGGCTAATTCATAAAAGCAAATTAAGTTATGGGCCCCTTTTGCTTCTCAATCCCCTTCTCATTGTACCTGCTAACAGCAGCTTATGCTACACCCAGGGAAGGCCAATAACAAACCCATCTGAGGCTGGCACCCAACCCTTTGTGTGGATGAGCTTAAGAGGGACTCCCGGCAGAGCTGTGCTCAGCTCTTTTTCTCCTGGAGGCAAAACCATCCTCCCAAAGTACACTGCAGCCCTTTTATCCTGGCCCAGAGCCTGGGAACAAGAGACTATTGCTAAACTCAGACAGCCTCTTGAACTAGGGATGCTGCTCCGTGCCATTTCCCCCAAAGGCAGGTTGTGTCAACGCCTTCATTCTTAACAACCTTCCCCCCACTGGATGGCAAAAGTGTGTTTTTGGCATCTGGATGGCAGCATTATAAAGCAAGACAATCTTCTTGCCAGGACAAGGGAGTCAGATGCTATCTGCACTCGAGTCCACAGGGCATGCTGTAGGGCTGTGTCCAGACACCCAGTGCAAGCTTTAGATGTCAGAGTCAGGGTGCCGGGAGGAGCAGCCCAGAGCTCCAGTCAGTTTGCCCCAAGTCTCTGCAATGCCATGCTGCTGGATGGAAAATGCTCCCATGGACACCCTGGATCAGTCAGCACATCTCCATCACATACCAACTGACAGTACCCTAGACATGCTCCTGAGGCACTCCTGCTTTCCCTCAGAAATTGCCTTTGGGATGACGGTGCGGCAACCAAACTCTGAGAAGAAACTCTCCCTGCATGGGAAGGTGGCTCAGTTCAGGAGGTGACCCAATGTTGGGGGTGTAGGATCTTAGAATCACAAAATGCTTTGGCTCGGAAGGGTTAAAGCTCACCTTGTTTGACCCCCTGCCATGGGTAGGGACACCTTCCACTATCCCAAGCTGCTCCAAGCCCTGTCCAGCCTGGCCTTGGACATTGCCAGGGATCCAGGGACAGACACAGCTGCTCTGGGCACCTTGTGCCAGGGCCTGCCCACCCTGCATGCCTTGTCCCCAGTCCCTGTGCAGCTCTCCTGGAGCCCCTTCAGGCCCTGCCAGGGGCTCTGAACTCTCCCTGGAGCCTTCTCTGTGCAGCTGAGCACCCCCAGCTCTGCCAGCCTGGCTCCAGAGCAGAGGGGCTCCAGCCCTGCAGCATCTCCTGCCTCCTCTGCACTGGCTGCAGCAGCTCCACGTCCTTGTGCTGCTGGAGCCCAGGGCAGGAGCAGCTCTGCAGGTGGGGTCTCACCTGAGCACAGGGGCACAGGGGAAAAATCACCTTCCTAGACCTGCTGGAATCTATCCTTCCTTTCTCTACCACCAAGCTTTTCTGGAGGAGCAGGAAGAGGGTGCCTGGGCTAACTCTCACAGGAGTTTTCTCCCTGGTTTTTTTTTTTTTTTCTAGGCCAGCTTGTGTTGCCCCCCTCATAAAGAGCCCTCCAATAGCACCTACTTGTTTCTGACCCCATCACAACCTTCACTTCCAAACCTTCTCTCCAGCTTTCCTGACTTCCCCAGTTCTTATTTCCAGTGCTGGAAGCAGCCATTCCATACTCCAGCCTTTTCAGGCTGGAGTGTGCCTGCTGCAGACAGTCTTCAGAGAACTGAGTTGTTAATCTGTGACCGGATCTGTCGAGCACATGCAAGCCATGATTTTCAGAGCTTATAACTAACTCAAAATTAAACAAACTTTCCTGGAAGTAGCAAATGGCACTTTTTTGACAGCGGGGCCAAATTTCATGCTCTTTCTTCAATAGATGGAGGCTTTTCTCTGTTATTACAATTTCATGGAATTATTCCTTTCAAAACTGGGCAAAACACTGTGCTTTCCCCTCATTCCTGGAAATGGACATAATACTTGGCTGAAGCTTTCCAGAAAACTTCAGCCTAAGGCGGACATCTGGCATGGAATTTTTTTTATATTTTTTTTTCCTAAACAATTAATAGACAAAACTTTTAGCTGAATTACCAGTGTCTTGAGTGCTGGGCTGTGCCATGCTGCTAGCTCTGGATATGCTGAGGATATTGCACTGGCTGTCTAAGTGAAGTTTTAGGGTCTTCTGCTGCAGGAAAAGGTAGGGGAGGGCACAGCCACGAGAGGGAGTGCAGTTCCTTATTCTCCCCACGCAGCACAGCCCTGCTGCTCCTAATCACAGCAGCCCTCTGGCTATGAGCAGCTTTTCAGCTGTGTGTGGGTCTGGGGCTGGGAAGAGTCCCACACGGTGAGAGTGATGGAGAAAATGACAAAGAATCGCGATACGCTTGTGTCACATCTCACAAAGGGCCCACATGAAATGTCAGGCAAGTTCAACACTGGATATCTTGCTTCTGAAACAAAAAAAAAAAAAAAAACAACCAAAAAAACCCAAAACCAAGAAATACCAAAAAACAACAAAAAAACCCCCCAAACCCAGGAGATGGAAAGTTATGAGGAGATTCGAAGAGGTCTTGTTGCTGGATATCTGTAGATTGGATTGAAGCCAAGGATGGATCCTAAAGAGGACACAGGGCACAGAGTGTCTGTCCCAGGTCCTTGCAGCACCAAAGGAAAGGGAAAGAACAAGTCTTGAAATGCCACTTGATAGACAGAAGCAGAATTCAATCCACAACAATCCTGGCCTCCCTGAAGACACAAGAGAGGTGATGGGCCAATTCAGGGGAATCAGAACCTCACATGGTTCCCAGCCCAAGTACTTCTACATGAATGCTGGGGTCAGTCTCATTTTCAAGCTGAAAAACTCAATGTGTCAGAACTGAAATGGAGTTTTTTCAGAGAATCACAGACTGGAAAAGACCTTTTGTCTAGTCCAGCTGCTCCCTCAGCAATGTCAAGTGCCACATCTACAAAGCTTTGAAATCCCTGCTGGGATAAGAACTCCACTACTGCCCTGGACAGCCAGTGCCAATGCCTGACCACCCTTCCAGTGAAGAAATTTTCCCCAATATCCCATTTAAGATCCAATCCATGCTTCACATGGGATGTAGAGGAGATGATACACGCGATTTATTTGCATCCAAGCAACACTGCAATTGCTGTGTGCTCTGGACATGTTTTATGAGGCCAAATATGAAACATGCCATCAGATGGGACCAAGTTATTTTAATATAACACATTATGGCCCATGAGCTGGGCTGTTAAATCCTTCCCCTATGTGCTCATGGCCAGTCCATGTGGCAGAGGAAAATGTCTCTGTAGGATTTGCATGTGTTTAAAACACATTTTACTTCCCAGTAGGAGCATCTCAAGAATTACACAAGGCCAGCAGCTTCTCAACAGATTGGCAACTGGGGCTGCTGGGGGAACAATCTAAAGGAGAGGTATGGGACAATGCTCTTTGTGTCCCTGCTGAGGTTGTCTTTTAGAAAACAGCAGGATGGTCACAGAAGCTCAGCTGAGGGACAGCTGACCATAAAGCCACCATATTTTGGGGAACCCAAAGCCACTTAGTCTTGACAGGCATGGACATGAAAATTTTGCAGGCACTGGACTAACCACAAGAGGGGGATCACAGTGAATGCAAGAGATGCTAAAAACAGTCTGGAAAACATATTGTAGCCCCAGAATTCAAGGGTATGGGTCTTCCTGCTCTGCCCACTTTATCTCCCGTCCACAAAAACACCACTTGATATTTCACTTAAAATTACAAGTGAATGAGAACTACACTTTGTCTGCTGGAAAACAAGGACCATCTCTTTGTACTAAGTATTTCAAATACAGCCTTTGAAAAATGTGTGTTTGCATTGGTCAAAGCACACACATCCTTACCCAGGTTCTCATGTCCTTACAATCAGGCCAGAAAATGAGCTTTATTCTCTTATCCTGTGACTTTTATAATTGATGTACAGTCAAACCCATGAATATCACATATGTGACCACACAGCATTACTGGGGACAGCAGGCACAGGCGTTAGGGTGAGGAGGACACGCTGCTGGGACTCCAGATATCAAATAATCACCATAAGCTGTCGTGAGCTTTGGAAGATGTATAGAGACTGCTGCAGAGCCAAGCAGGATCTGTTTTTTCCCTCTCGAAGGGGTGGCACGCAGACACACTAGTCATGGCAACTGTCATCTGGGGTGCGATCAGCCAGGTTTTTAATTGGCTTGCAGATGTTGTGCCCTGGCTATATATATTATTTTCACTTAAGTTTATGTCAGCAGGAACAAGACTCTACTAAATTTATCCCCTGTGCTCAAGACTAACTGCACAGGCCTTGAAGGGTATTTTTAATAGGAGGTAAACCTCATCCACAAACAGTCTCTCATTTCAGGCCTACAAATGAGATATTTTCCAGTCCAGTTTAACTCCAACCCTGCCCCTTCCTTCCACAAGCCCCAAATGACTGTTTTCTCCTGATTCTTTGGTCACTGTGTAAGTGTGATATCCCTTGGCAGTGCCTACAAAAGAGCTGGGGAGGAATACGATTCCTGCCTATTTGGCTCCTTTTAGGGTTAAAGCCAGGATGAGTTTTGTGCCTAAAGCAACATCCTTCACGCAAATGCCAGTATAACATAAATTGTGCCGGGCTCTGAGGAGAAGCAAATGTCAAAAATTAAGTTATTCTTCTGTTTGACTCACAAATCCAAGTAGCATGCAAATAAAGAGGAGCCATCTGTTCAATCCCTGGGCCATTTGAAGTTAAGCATCCAGTGCCAGCTCCCAGTTACATCAGGTCAGCCCTGCTGGCTGGCCTCCACAGGACGTGCTCAGCCTTGCCCAGGACCGCCTGTCACCGCACAGCTCTCCGTAACCCTTCCTGCTCCTCCAGAGCTCAGCTGGAATTCTGTCACTGCATTTGGTTTAGGAGCCCAGAGAAAAAGAGCAGCATCCTCAGGAGGATTAATGACCTCAAAGAATTGAGATTTAAATTAGATATTCGTAAGAAATTCCTGACTGTGAGGAAGGTGAGACCCTGGCACAGGTTGCCCAGAGCAGCTGTGGCTGTCCCATCCCTGGAAGTGTCCAAGGCCAGGTTGGACAGGGCTTGGAGCAACCTGGGATAGTGGAAGGAGTCCCTGCACATGGGGCATGGGTGTGAATGACATGAGCTTTAAGGTCCCTCCCAGTCTAAATTACTCTGTGATTCTGTGATATGGTCAACATGCCAGGGTTTCTGTCCCACTGCTGCCACCCTTCCTCTGTGCAGCCTTCTTCTCAGCCTAAGCAGACTGATTCCAGGGTCTTCCAACTCCCACCTCTTGTCTAAGAACCCACCTAAATGTACAAAAACCCCAGTGAAGCTCCAGGGAACCAAAGGGGAGTCAGTTGGGTGTCAGTGCAAGGAGAGAACAGGGAGCAACAGTGAAGGAACACTCCCTGAGTCCTCAGTGTATAAATAAAGAATCCTACCAAGCTTTGTCACTTGTTGAAGAGGCAGCTCCAGACAAATATCAGTGATAAGGTTATTGAAGTCAGCAAACAACTTGCAGTGGTAAGAGGAGGATCTCTGGATTCCTTGGCTGGATCCCTCACTGGAGTAGGAGCACCTGGGTGGGCAGTTCACTCAGAAGCACCATGGTGTATCTGCAATGGATGTGACAATACTAATACAGAGTTTTATACACTTTCAGCATGCCACTTTTTTCATTTTGGAACCGAATGAGGGCCTGATCCTCACAGATGCTGGAAGTCAGGAGCAAGGTTCCTTTCTCCTGCAATGTGGAGTGGGTTGCCACAGTATGTGCTTCCCAAGCCACAGGTTTCCTGTCAGAGAACAACAGAATCATTCAGACCATTGAGTGCAAACATTTCCCCAGCACTGCCAAGGCCATCACTGACCCATGTCCCCAAATCCACATGGCTTTCAAATTCCTCCAGGAATGGGGACTCCATCACTGCCCTGAGAAGCAGTGCCAGGGCTGGACAACCCTTCCAGTGAAAAAATTTTCTCTAATATTCAAACCAAATGTCCCCTGGTGCAACTTAAGACTGTTCCCTCTCCTCCTGTCCCTGTTCCCTGGGATAAGATCCCAAATCCCCCTGGCTGTCCCCTCCTGTCAGGAGCTGTGCAGAGCTACAAGGTCCCCCCAAGCCTCCTTTTCTCCAGGCTGAGCCCCTTCCCAGCTCCCTCAGCCATCCAAGTGCCTGCAGCTGGACTGAGCTGTATCATACTCTGCTTGATGCAGGCTGGACCTAATCCAGAGTGAGAGTGCCTTGATCCTGGCAAGAGCCCCATGCGTGCTTTGGTGCCACCCCTCCAGCGTCTGGACTTAGGGAAATCCCTAAAAGGGCCTTGAAGGCTTTGGGAGCTGGGATGGAGAGCAGATGCAGACATGCTGAAGCAACCATGACACACTTGCTGAGAGGGAGCACCAGGAGCTAACTGGGGAGCTTTTACAATGTGAGTCACTCGACGAGCCCCATCTCATGGCATGCTAAGCAGTATGAATCAAAGACTGAAAATGCAGGGCATGTCTTGCCCTACAGAAACACCATCAACCACTTTACTTTTTAAGTAATGATTTGCTATTGATTATGTGCATGAAGATGAGGTAGCTCCCTACCTCTCCTGCCAATTTCCACACTCAATTACATTACAAACGGGTGCCGGAGTTGAGCCATTTCTAACAGAGCTGAGTTACTGCTCTCAGGAGGGGATAAACGTGATGCATCAGAAATCTGTTGGGAAATTCCTGAGAGTACTTGACCACAGACCTCCTTAAGTACAAGTGGAACAAACATGGCAGTAAGAGAGAGGTGCCCACATCTTCCTGACAAGCCAAGTCCTACAGACACAAGACAGCCAGGTGTGCCTTGGAGAGCTAGGAAGGGAATGTGGTCTAGGAACAGTGGGTTTATGGTTCCCAGATGAATGTGGGGCATTGAGGTTCAGTGATCCTTCCTGCACAGGCAGGGATGTAGTCCCATTGGATCTGAAGAGAAAACTCAGGGACAGGTTCTGGTAAAAAGGAACTATCAAGCATCCCAGGCAAGGTGAGGGCAGAAACTGGATTCAGGGTCCACTTGGAAACAGCAGGAGTAAGAATGAAAACAAGGTGACAACATGAGCATGATGCTCACGCAAGACATGGAACCCCAGGCAGGACTACAACCAAGTACTATAACAACACAGCTCAGAAATGTGCCCAGAGCCTAATTAGAGCCTCTGGACTAATGAGTGGTGGGTGCATGGGTGGAGATGAAGTTGGTCAGAGTAATTAATACCAATTAACGCACTTAGGACCATGAAAACAACCAAATACAAAGTGGAGCAGGAAAAGTTATATTCCTATTTCATCCATATCCAATCTCACACTAAGAACTTCCCCGGTTTCATCCCATTTCGTTTGCCTGTGGCTGGGCAGGAGGAGAAAACAACCACAAGCAGACACAAGCATCACTTTCTGTCTTGTGACACCTCCATCCAAAGCTCCCATGCCTCCCAGCCCCTCGCCTGCTGTGCTGGTGAGTGTTTGCCAGACAAAGGCACGAGGGAATCCTTAGGACATGTCAGTCTTGTGTCACTCACTCTCTCCAAGGTGCTTTTGGCTGCAGTGGGTTCGGACGCTTGATTCCACCTCGGTGTGTTTTTGAGGGCAGGAGATGTAGAGGGGAGATCAGGCAGCAGCATCACGTTGTTCCTGTCAGTGTGTTTTACACAAGCTTGTTGTTTTAAAAATAATCAGGTGCTAGGTCTGGATCTAGAGAATGAGAAGAAGCTTAGGAGTGTTTTTTAGGAGGCAGAGAGGGGGCAGAAAATCCCCTCTGCCCCTTATGGAGAACTTTGTAGCTGGATGTTATCCTTTCTCTGGATGAAGAAGATTCCAAATCCTGCCTCTACCTTTTGTTAGGAACATTCCTCTACCAGCAAACTCATAGCAGCTGCTCCTACTGCTCCTAATTTAAACCTTTTACATCTAAAAACACACTACTAGTGATGGATTTTGACTGAAACTGAGGACTTTTGATTAATTAAGGCATTCAGAATCAGATCCCAGCTTGGATCAGCTGTTAGCAATAGTTTTACTGGATATTAGAGCAGAGATCCCTGGCTGGATTCCTGTGCTGAGCTCCTCCACCTGAAATAGAGGGATTGCAGAACAACAATCTCCAAGGGAACATCCTGTTTCACTGGAAACATTTGATGAGAATCTTAAAAAATAGAGTGCAAGTACGTTGGAAATGTTCTAAATGCACACAGGGAGGCTCTCCTTGAGTAGCTGATATTGAGGGGGAAGCCTCAACTGCTCCGAGTTTAAGCTGACAATGTTGTTCCGTGACTCAGCATAGTGCTGACTGCACTCAGGGATCCAGTGGGAAAGCACGGGAGCCTGATGACAGGGTAGGATAGCAGATGAAATAAAAACAAATTGTGATTGCTGGCTATGTCTGACTTAAAAAAAAAAAATAAAAAAGAAACAAAAAAGGAAGACAAAAATCCTGAATTTCCGAAACACCCTGCCAAAGAAAACTGCCAAAAAGAAAAAAAATGGCGCCTTTTAGAATACCAGTTTTGCGCCAACATCACTAAAGATGTAAGGGGGGCTTACTGATATCCAAATTTCAGAGATTTCTTAGATTTAGGTGTGTTCTTTGCCTATTTTCCCTGCAAATCATTTTCCCTGCAAATCCTTGAAAGGCTGAGGAGTGATAAAGGATCACCCGCAGGTTTTGTCAGGTTGGCTTGAGGGATGGTTGTCTAACAACACACAGGGCAGCTGGTGGCACCTGAAGTTGTGATCCACACAAGCATGGAAACCAAACATGTCAGGAAGGTTTCTTCCTCAAAGGAGAATGCAGGCAGAGAGAGGCAACCAGGAAAGGGCTGCAGAGAGGATCCAGAGGCGCTGGATCCCAGCAGGGACAAGGAATTCCAAGAGTTCACAAAGCCAGTGACAGGGATTGGGGGTCTCACAGCAGGATCATGATGCTGGAGTACCACTCTGCTCCAGGTATTGCTTTTTTTTTTTTATCCCCATGCTAGAGTCTGGTATCATCAAACACTGTGGCACATGGGACCATGGGAACCTGTGAGGTTTAACAAGACCAAGAGCTGATGCTGTGCTTGAAGTGAGGCGACCCCCGGGATCAATCCAAGCTGGGGAGGAGGAGAAGCTCTGGGAGAATGACTTGAGGATGCTGGTGGTGAGGCCCTGGCACAGGTTTCCCAGAGAAACCGCGGCTGCCCCAGGATCTCTGAAGGGTCCAGGGCCAGAATGGACGGGGCTAGGAGCAAGCTGGGATAGCGGAAGGCGTTCCTGCCCATGGCAGGAGATGAGAGTGGATGATCTCTCGGGCTCATTCCCACTCAGGCCATTCCCCCTCCCTATTACCCCAGCCCTCGCACCCTGCCAGCCCCGCACACCGAGGGCAGCGGGCGGCGCTCTGACCCCGGGGCGGCGCCTCCACCGCGCTCCCCTCAGGCTGTCCCGCCCCTGGCGCTCTCCCATTGGCTGACCCTCCCCGCCGCGCGCTCTCATTGGCCGCACCGCCCGCCCGTCCGCCGCGGTTTGTTTGGTCGCGTGGACCTGTCAAGCCCGGCGGGGACGGGGGGGGGGAGGCGGGGGGGAGACAGAGAGAGCGGGAGCGAGAGCGAGAAGGGTGGGGCGCCCCCCCCCGGCGGTCCCACGTGGCAGCGCCCGGTGCCCCGACGGGGCGGGCAGGACCCCCCCCCCCCCCACCCTCACGCGTCCCGAGTGGCCCCCCCGGCGCGGGGCCAGCGACATCCGGGCCCTTCGCTCGCCACCGCCGCCGAGCCGCCCGCAGCCGCGGGCCAGCGCCGCCGGACGGGGCGGGCGGTGCCGCGGTGCCCGTCGCGGTGCTGTGTCCGTCGCCATCCCCCGCCGCTGCCCCCTCGAGGTGCGCGGAGCCGCCCCGCCCCGTCCCGTCGCGTCCCACGGCGGGGGCGATGCTCCCCCCCACGCTGCGCTGCCCTCGGATCCCTCCCTGCTGATTCGTTTTAGACGGTAAGTTCTGATTTTGTTTATTTTATTATTATTATTATTATTATCCCCCCCCCCCCCCCCCCCATTTTGTTCGCTGTTTTTAAAATAACGCTCTGTTTCCTCCCTGTCGGCATTCCCGGGTGGGAACTGCTTCACCGACGGGGGTGGAACGAGGGGTCCCTGAATGCCCAGCCCTGCCAGGACCCTCCTGCGGGGGAGGCGGTGGCAGCCCCCCTCCTCCATCTCCCCTCCCCTCCCGTCCCTCCCTCCGTCCCTCCCGGTGCCCGGGGACCGTGCCCGTTCCTCCCGCTGAGTCCCCGAGCTGCGGCAGCATCACGCAGAGCCAGCGCTGCTGTCACCGGCGCTCCTGGCTCCCAGGTCGGATATTTCCCCCGTTCTTCTTTGCTAACGGTCCTTAGTTATTTTTATCGGTGAATTGTTTTTATTTTTATTTTTTTTTTCTGATTAATTGCTATTAGTAATTTTTTATTATTATCCCCTGGATCGTGGCAAAAGTTTCGCCCGAGTTCCTGCTGCCTGCTGCGGCTGGCGGTGGAGCCGATGCGGTCCCGCTCCGCCAAGCGCTCGCTGACGCTTAGGATCAACTTACAAGGATCGGCTTTTCCTTCCAGCGAAGGACGGGATGCGCGGGGTGACCCCGTCCCATCCCGTCCCGTCCCGTCCCATTCTTTCTCCATTGCACCTCTGCAGCTCGGGATCTCCCCATTGCTGGGAATCCCTCTGTAGGTTTTTACCCTGTTTTTTTTTACCCAGATGCTTCCAGTGCCTGTGACAACTGTGAGCCGGCTGTGGCTCCTGTCCAGGGTGGCACTTGGGGCGAGGCGCTGTCCCCGCTGATGCTGGAGAGCCTGACGCTGTGTCACCGTGTCTTTTAGGTTTGCCTGGCGCAGGATCATCCCCCGGACAGCCCCGCACCCCGGCGGCAGCACCGAGCCTCGGCCATGAGGTACGTCCGCCGCTGCGGGCAGGAGCGGGGCTGCCCGGAGCCGGGGGTGTGGGGGGACTGTCTTTGTGCCCCGGGCTGTGGGATTTAGGGACAGGTGGGGCTGCGGGAGAGTGTCCCTGGGATGGGCACAGCCCGGGTGTGGGGAGTGTGCAGCGAGCATCCCGGGGATGGATGGGCATGGAGTGGGGCGAGCATCTCTGGGATGTGCTAAACCCAGATGCGGGGAGTGTGGGGTGATCGTCTCTGGGATATGCTCAGCATGGGGTGATCGTCCCTGGGATGTGCCTAGTGTGGGGTGACCATCCCAGAGCTGTGCTCAATCCCAGTGTGGGGAGTGTGGGGTGATAATTTCTGGGATATGCTTGGTGTGGGGTGATAATTTCTGGGATATGCTTGGTGTGGGGTGATGCTCCCTGGGCTGTCCCTGGTGTGCTGTGAGTGTCCCTGGAATGTGCTCAGTCCCCTCAGGTGTGGGGTGACCATCCCAGCTGGCGTGGGTGCTTTCCCACTTCCCTTGCCGTGGCAGCTGCCGCGGTATCCCCAAATGTCCCCGCTGTCCCCTGGCTGCATGCTCTGTGCATCAGGAGAGGGAGCTCACACTGAACAGGAGGGGACAGGGTCTCCAGCCTGTACAGGGTCCTGGGAGCCCCCCTACCCCCCGAAGGAGGGGAACCCCCTTCCTCTGAGCCCCCCTTTCCTCCAGCCCTCGCCGCAGCTCCGGCGCTGAATTTCCTCCGAGCCCTCCTGCCCATATTGTGCTATTGATTGCTGAGCTGAACTTCCTCCCGAAATCATTAAAGCTTAAAAAATTGATGGCACAATAGAGCCCTTTATTAGCCACATAACTTTTCTTGCTTTCTTCCTTTCTTCTTAGGTTTTTTTTTTTAATCAACACAAAAGGGCAGAGCCTGAGCTCAGATTTGTGTCCTGTGTCCCTGTGAGAGCTGGGCAGCGTGCCCTCCTCCACCCCAGCTACCCATCAGCACAGCCATGCCAGGCTATTTATTAGGAAAAATGGCAAAGATGGAATCGATGTGTGCAGGTCTTTTTTTTCTTCTCTCCTTTAATCCTAGCCTCCTCTCTTTGCAGCCTACAGATAGGTCTATTTATTTGCCCTCTTGTAAATAAAAATATTTGAATAGGGATTGTAATATTTTACTCCCTGTCATCTCTATCCTTCGGTCTAATGACGGCTGAGTTCTTGCTTGGTATTAACTTACCATTTTAGTAACAGTTGAGTTTTCCTGAAGGAAATCCCTCTGGGCTGGCCATTACTGTGTCATTGTATAACACAGCAGAAAGATGGATTACCTGGATGGATCTCCTCCAGCGTGACTTCACCAAGTGACAGGCTTCAGCTAATTTATCCCTGCTCCTGTTGCAATTGTTGGGATGGGGTTTATAGCTTCTAGGAAATATTTGCAGAGTCTCCGGGTGTGCAATTGTGAATACAGGCACTGATTTGCCAGGTGGGACTGCTGGCAGCATCCTGCTTTATTGTGAAGCTCCTGGAGTCAAGTTAAACCCTATGAGTCCTTTAGCAGGGAAACACAAAGTTTTTACTTTTTCTGGTTATTCAGAGAGGTTTTAAGACGTGCTTGGGTACATCTGAGTAGAGGCAAGAGAAAGAGGCAGAAAAAAAAAGCACATTTATATGTGTGAGTGTGTTCAGGTGTAAAATAAATCTCATGATTTCGAAGCCAATATAACATTTTGTTGAAGGATCCCTCAGCAATCCTGTGCTGGAGCGGGGATTGAAAGTCATGTAGAGGGGACACTGCCTGGCTGCGTGGCCTTGGGCCAGTCATTTATCTTCTCTGCTGCAGTGTCAGTATCTCAGGAGCATGGCTGCCTGTGCTGGCCCATTTTCTGCTAGTCCTGTCTCAATGCTGCATGCTGTCCCTCTCCTCCTCACCGCAGATTTCATGAGGAACCCTGTTACTTTTTTAATGCACTGCATCAGGCTGGAGACTCCTGACTTCAAAGTATCCCCCCCAAAATGTGCAGGAGTAATGGGTGCATCCCTCTGTGCTGCCCTCACGAAGAAATCAGATTTGTTCTGGGTAATGCCATCCACCCTGTGTGCCCCAAGTTTGTCATTCCTGCAGAATACGGCATGCTGCTGCTGAAAATGATGGAGCTGTAGGACAAGAATAGCTCAGAGGGGTTTGTGTTTGCAGATGACACTGAACTGAGCGTAGTTGACGTGCCTGAGTGATGGGATGGATTCCAGAGGGACCTGGACAAGCTTGAGAAGTGAGCCCAAGGGAACCTTAATCAGCAGGGCCATCTTCAGCTAGATCTGGTTGTTCCAAGCCCTGTCCAGCCTGGCCTTGGGCACTGCCAGGGATCCAGGGGCAGCCACAGCTGCTCTGGGCAATCTCCCCACCTTCACATCCAATATTCCTTCCCAATATCCCAGCCAGCCCTTCCCTCTGGCACTGGGAGCCATTGCCTGTGTCCTGTCCCTGCCTTGTCCCCAGTCCCTGTGCAGCTCTCCTGGAGCCCCTTCAGGCCCTGCCAGGGGCTCTGAGCTCTCCCTGGAGCCTTCTCTGTGCAGCTGAGCACCCCCAGCTCTGCCAGCCTGGCTCCAGAGCAGAGGGGCTCCAGCCCTGCAGCATCTCCTGCCTCCTCTGGATTCACTCCAGCAGCTCTACTTCCTTCATTTGCTGAGGGTTCCCGAGCTTGACTCCAGGTGGGGTCTCACGAGAGAGGAGCAGATTAAATTACAATGCACTGAAAAGGTCTGAGAGTGCCTAGACTGGAGCTTTGCAGTTACCAAAATCAGGTGCCTGAAGACAAACTTGAGGTCTAAGTCTATGTGAAACCCTTCTCCCTCCTGGCTTGCCCAGGGCATCCCTGTAGTCCCAACCTCTGTCCCACTGCAGTGGCACATTCTCTTCAGCAGTGAGGACTTTCTGTTCTCTTCTCTTCTCTTGCCACGCTCCAGAAGCTTATACAATTTTTTTGGCGCTTTTCCCCGAAGTCATTATTCTGGGTAACATGGCTTGTTTGTTTATGCTTTTTGGTTTTAATCATACTTCTTTTTTTTTTAAATATAATTTATTTATTGTGTCTGAAAAGCTTCAGGGCTTCCTTTCTACTCCCCCACTCCCAGATGGTCGTCTATTAAAAAAACAAGGAAACATTAGAATAAAAAAGGAAATAGTTTGATTCTGTTATGAATGAAGTTTGGTTTTTCCAGAGAGGGTATGGGAGAAAAAAAGAAGTGCAGAGAAGGAAGTGTCAGGTGTGTTTGGAGGGAGAAGTGTGTCGTGCCCTGTATTTTCAGCTCTGCTGAGTCTGTGCCACTCATTTTACAGCACTCCTATGAAAAGGGATCCGAGTCTTGCTTTGCCTTTTATCTCACCATGACCAGCTCAAAGAAACAACAGTCACTCTTCTCATTAATCTGCTTCATTTATTTAATGAGACATTAGTTCTCCATTACTGTCACTGGGAGGTGCCTGGCTGGTTGGTAAGGCTTTGCATGGGGTTTTTTGGAGGAGCAAGGAAAAGACAGGTGGAGAGTGGAGGTCCTTGTCAGGCTGCTGGCTCCCTGTCCAGCAGTTCTGCAGGACCAAAGGGAGTTGCTCCAGAGCAGGGCTCAGAAGAATTAAAACTGTGGGGGCAACAGAGCTGCCACCTGGGCAAGGACAATCAGGGGGCAGCTCTGTTGCTGCTGGGAGGCTCTGGTACAATTCCTAGGGAGCAGGACTGGGATATTGGCAGACCTTCATGGCTTGGAGGTCCTGCCCACCCTGGTGACACTTTGTCAGGTGTGGCTGGGGGTGGCAGCAGCTTGGAGGATGTCCACATGCAGGTGCTTCACGGGATGAACACCTGGCACAGGCACAGGAGGTGGCACAGTGGCTGGCATGAGCTATCCCAGATTCCCAGGGGTGCTGGTGGACCACATCATCCTGCTTCTGCACATTGTGTTGGCTTCATCAGGGGCAGTGCAGGACACACCTTGCCAGGCCAGAGCTGGGGTATTGCAAATCCAGTGCACCAGCAGCAGGGCTTGCACGCTGCCTCAGGGTGCTTTTGGAGCAGAGGAGAGCTGTGGGCTGATAGCATCTGATCCTGCTGGTCCATACAAACCAGTGCTGGGGTGTGTGTTTATTGCTCCTGTGGGAAAACAGGTCTCCAGGGCAGCTAGGGAGGCTCTCACAGCCAGGACAAACCACAGGGACAAGATGAAATGGCCTCAAGTTGCACCAAGGCAGTTCAAATTTGATATTAGTGAAAATTTTTTCATGGAAAGTGTTGGCAAATATTGCCATGGTCTTCCCAGGGTGGTGGTGGAGTCCTCATTCCTTCAGGGATTTAGAAGCCATGTGGATATGGCAGCTGGAGACCAATGTGTTGGTGTTGGGCTTGCCAGTGCTGGGGGAATGGTAGGACTCAGTTTTAGAGAGCTTTTCCAGCCTTAAAAATTCTGTGGTTCTCTGATCTGGGACCAGCTTTGCAGAAGCCTGATCTGCTGGCCTGTTAGTTCCTCATGGTCTAGGTGTTTTGGGGGCACACACACCTCCATTGGAAAGGGCTGTCTGGGACCCCATGTTGTGCCAGAGATGGGGTTTCTCTTCTGGTTAAACCCTTTGGTGAGTGCTCTGTGCCTCAGAGCTTGGCTTGCTTTGCTGG
Source organism: Erithacus rubecula (assembly GCF_903797595.1). Classification (NCBI taxonomy): domain Eukaryota; kingdom Metazoa; phylum Chordata; class Aves; order Passeriformes; family Muscicapidae; genus Erithacus; species Erithacus rubecula. The sequence goes on along the minus strand of NW_027635726.1, from coordinate 39,959 downwards.
GGTTTTCCTTGGGATTTGAGGACATTCTCTGGCTTTACAACCATTCCCCACCAGCACCAGCCAAGATTCTTCCTGTTCTCCTGTGTGATCTGCAGAGCTGCTGTTGTCTCCTGCTGCTGTTGTCAGGCTGCATATTGATGGCACGGCCTCAGTCATGGTTGGCACCTGAATGAATTACAGCAATACAAATAAATAAGGGAAGAAATAGTATTTGCGAGAGCAATGGGTTGAAGATCTAACATTTATGCAGCACCATTCATCAGAAATGACACACAAATGCTCTGTAAACTCTCACATGCACATAAAACCCTGCTCCCAGGCTTCAGGGTAGTGTCAGCTGTTTAATAACAAAGCTGCATCATGGTTCAGGACCCTAAATGCAAAATTACTTCTTCTGCTCGTAGCTGCAGGGAAAATTTGGGTCCACAAATAGCATGAACCCTATTGGAAATTATTGGACACCCCTATGAACATGATGTGGACATTTTATTTATGTCCTTCAGTGGGTAAAATCAGCAGCTCTATGGCTTATCTGAAAGTCGTTGCCTTTGCTAACCAAGAAATATGGGATCCTTTGGGTTATGGGGTGCATGATGCTCTGGAAAGTTACAGAATGGTTTGGGCTGGAAAGGACCTTAAAACTCATCCAATTCCACCCTCTGCCATGGGCAGAGACACCTTCCACTGTCCCAGGCTGCTCCAATTCCCATCCAGCCTGGCCCTGGGCACTGCCAGGGATGCAGGGGCAGCCACAGCTGCTCTGGGCACCCTGTGCCAGCCCTGCCCACCCTCCCAGCCAGCAATTCCTCCCCAATATCCCAGCCAGCCCTGCCCTCTGGCACTGGGAGCCATTGCCTGTGTCCTGTCCCTGCCTTGTCCCCAGTCCCTGTGCAGCTCTCCTGGAGCCCCTTCAGGCCCTGCCAGGGGCTCTGAGCTCTCCCTGGAGCCTTCTCTGTGCAGCTGAGCACCCCCAGCTCTGCCAGCCTGGCTCCAGAGCAGAGGGGCTCCAGCCCTGCAGCATCTCCTGCCTCCTCTGCACTGGCTGCAGCAGCTCCACCTCCTTGTGCTGCTGGAGCCCAGGGCTGAAGCAGCTCTGCAGGTGAGTCATTACCTGAACAGAGTAGAAAGAGCAGAATTCTCTCCCTTGACCTGCCAGTCAAGCCCTAAGTAGCCTTATGAGTTGCTGATTTGCTGAGAGAAGTGAAGCTTCTCAACCTGCTGCTGCTGCTTTTTGCAGACTTTCTGTCTAGTGGGTACAACATCTACCAGCCTACAAGGTGGCCTTTGTCCTGTGGGACCTCTTGGACTCCGTTCCTGGTGGCAGGAACCTTTCCAGTGCTGTGGGAGCCCTCATTGCATCATGTTTAACAACAAACATCAGAGAAGGAGGTTGGGAGGGAGAAGAAAAGTTTCCTTCTTGCCTCCCTCTTTTTTTTTTTTCATTTTAATAAAGAAATCCTATTTTTACATATTGGTTTGCTCCAGCCTTCTCCTTTCTCCAGGCTTTGTCTAGCCTGGGACCTGAGGATTTGCATGCCTGATCCAGTCTCACGGCAGTAACCAAATCAGCATTAGCAAATGTAGGGTCCTCAAGCTAACTGGCAGGAGATGAACTCCATGACTGCCACGGAGATGAGCCCTTCTGTAGAGCCTGTTGTGCCTTGGCACAGGGGCACGAGTCAGAAGCCACTGGCAAGTTTGAAATATGGATCCCTTTGGGGCCTTTGTTTTTAGGTTGCCTTGCTCTGCGGTGAGCGCGCGATCAAAGTGGAGCCGAGGGAAGGGTGGGCAGGAGCATGGTGACCTCAGCCAGCTCAGCAGGCAGCTCGGGTTGGAGTCCAGGAGATGTGAGAGAACGTATTTGGGGTATTAACTTCACTTTTGAGCATCTTGATTATGAATTAGACAGGGGAGAGGAGATGGCTGTTGGTAGTCACTGAGGTTGCTCAGCAGGGATTTGTGGCCAGTGCTGCTACTGGTCAACCTTTTGTGAGTTGTCCTCTTCTTTGGATGTTTCCACTTCAGATTTTCTTTTTTGAGGCTGGAATTCTGTACTGGAGACCTTGATCTTCTCTCTGATCCAAAGGCACCAGGAATTGTGATTATTTGGGCTGTCCTGTGCAGGGCCAGAAGCTGGGCTTTGATGGTCCTTGTGGGTCTTTCCAGGTCAGGGTATTTATTCTGTTCTTCTATGACTGGTGCAGAGCTGGTGCTGGCTGGCGCCCTAGATTAATTAAATTAATGTCTGATATGCAGTTGTTTGTTTTCCCCACAAGAAGATAAATACATCTTGGTCAGCCTGATCAGAAGCGCAGAGTTGTCATGTGAATTGCAAGCAGGACACAAGCAGCAGGGTTTCTTTTAACTGTTTCAAACTATTAGGCTGTAAAATTAGTCGTTTTGTAACATGTAATTAATACTGTGATGCATTAATTTCCCGTGTTCAGGTTTTAAGGTTACAGTGACCCAGGATAGATAGGCTTCACTAAACAAACATTGACATGTAAATTAATGATACCAGGTTAGAAATGACCCATTTTAGGTTTGTCTTCAAAATATGAAATAGAGTGTTAACTTAAGTTTTTTGATCTGATGTAACTTGAGTATCCAATTTAAGCAGATTTGTCTGTACATGTACATACAGACTCCTGCAGCACAGTCTCTGTTATGTTTTGATGCCTTTTTAAATGTCTTCTATAGAATGGTTTGGGTTGGGAGGGTTCTTAAAGCTCATCCAGGACACCTTCCACTATCCCAGGCTGCTCCAAGCCTTGTCCAGCCTGGCCTTGGACACTTCCAAGGATGGGACAGCCACAGCTTCTCTGGGAAACCTGTGCCAGGGCCTCTCCACCCTCACAGTAACATCTAATCTAAATTTAAAACTCTGAGTTTAAAACACTTCTCCCTTATCCTATCACTGCATGCCCATGTAAAAAGTCCCTTTCCATCTTTTTTATAAGCTCCCTTTAAATATTTAAAGGAACATATCTGTGGATCTTCAGTAGGAGCAGAGAAGCAGATCATTTTTCCTCCTCTAAAATAGTCTAAAAATGGGGTGTTGTGCGTAGCACAGCTGAAAGTAGTGGGTTTTTTTTTGGGTCACCTCGATTGGGAGCCTGGTATGCCTGAAAACTATAAAATAAAAAGTACTCCAAATTTTCCACAACTGCAGTTCTCCCATGTTATTTTCACATGTTGCAACAATTTGTACTTTAAAGGCACCATTTTAGTAAATCTTAGTATTGTCTCTCCTGCGTTTTAGACTTGCATGGTTGTGCAAGAGATAATTGCCTGTTTGGGAGACAAAAAAGCTAATTTTGCCTCCGGCCCTGTACTTTTTCTTAACAAAGTTGGTCCTTGTTGGGAAGCAGCTTTGCAAGTGGTGAGTGCGTGGATGAGTCTGGAGGGGCACAAATGAGTGGATGATGTGCAGGTGTGGTTTAAAAAAAACCCCAAACCAACAAACCCCAACCCACAGACCATTTTTCTGCCACACTGAACACCTTTTCCTCTCACCCTCTGCCTCATCTGATGCTCCACCGTGAGCTCCTGGGGATGGGAACATCTTTGGGGGTTTTGGCAGCCACTCTGGTGGGTTTGGTGTGGGGTGTGCACCCCTGGTGTATTTGCAGTTGTGGGTTTGCATCTCTTGTGCTATTTTTGTTGGTATTAGGGGGTGTTTTTAAGTGGTTTCCAATATGCAGACGTTCAGACAGTGTGCCCTGAGGCTGGTGGCTCCTTTCAGTGCTTCCTCAGGGCTCCCCACACTGCTCTGGCCCCGGGGCTGCTGGTGCCTTGGGTGGCTGGGCTGGCTAAGGAGTGTCTGCTGACTCATGTCCTGGGGACACCCAGGTGATTGAGATGACCCAGAGGGGTAAATCTTCCTTCCCTTTGTGCTTCATGCTGGGCATTGTCCTCTCCTGCTCCCCCATCCCAAGTGTCTCCATCACTCTGACCTTGTGCTTGGTCTTCCCAGAGTCCATCACCAGGATGATCCTTTCCCCACCTTCCCATGGGCTCTTCCCTTCCCAGAGGCAGAGCTCACAGTCCAGCCCCATCCAGGTCAGGTCCTTCATCAGCTGGGCAAGAGAAGGCTCTGCTGCAGGTGTGGCAAGTTGGCTGGCCAGCCAGACCTATAGGTTATCAATCAATTAATTAATTAAGAGTGTAACAAGGTCATGTATGTGCATGGAGCAGCTTTTCTCTTTGGATTAGGGACGGGTGGTGATGAGGAGACTGTGGTGGGTGGCTGGTACATGGTTGGGCTTGGGAAGGTTTGTGCTGGTACTGGATGCTGTTTTCCAGAGGGACAGTGCTCAGGTTTTTCTCTTCCTCGGAGCTGGACGTGCTCAAGATGAGTCTTCGTGGAGGGCAAAAGGAAAAGAGAATCCTCCTGAGCCAAGACTGAGCACTGCAGAGCCCCTTGAGGGAGGTTTGCAGCCCTTCTTGTTCAAGGTTGGATCCATGTAGAAGTGGCAGACCTTCAGTCTTGGGGTGTTCCTCACTGAGTTGTACTCAGCAAGGTGACTTCGTGATGCCTGGTGTGGTGTCAGCTGAGACACCTGCACCATTTCTGACCCTCTTCTGCCTCTAGTTTTTGTTTATGCAGAGGGGCTGTAGCTCACTGAGGCTCACTGAGACCTGACAAGGCACCAAAATCCCCAAGCCACGTGCTTGCTCCCTGCCCATCCTCCTCTTGGTTGGTGGCAGTGGTGGGATTGCACATTAACGCTACAAAAGTGAATTTAATGGGAAAAAGCCAGACTATTTCTATCAACCAACTCACTGTCCAGCTTTGTAAGGCCCACTGTCCTGCACCTGATATTAAATTAATGATAGGAGTGAAGAGCTGGTTTGTTTTTATTGTTTTGACTTTAAAGTTTGGAAGTTGTTCGTTGAAAGAGGAATAAAAGGAGAAGCACTGGGTTTTCCTTAAAGAGGAAAAAGCTCTGGCATGCAGAAGTAGAAAAATATGACCTGGATATGTCTTCTGCACTTGATAATTTTGGGTTTTTTGTTGCTTAGAGCTTCTAGCACTGAGGGCCCTAGCCAGCTGTGGGATGGACAGAAGGTTTTATAGCTCCTGTAGTCAAAGAACTCCTGGTGTGTTTAAGAGTGAGAGCTGGGCTGAAGAGCTGCTGTGATGATTTTTACCAGGTGAAAGTGGAGGGAATCTCATGGGCAGGGACACCTTCCACTGTCCCAGGCTGCTCCAAACCCTGTCCAGCCTGGCCTGGGACACTGCCAGGGATCCAGGGGCAGCCACAGCTGCTCTGAATAGCCTGTCCCTCCCCACCCTGAGAAGGAGGAATTTGTTCCTAGTATTGGCCTTTTGAAATGCTCATGTGATGCAGAAGGAGAGCTTGTGTCTGTGGACAGTTGTTTAGTTGGGTTCCCGTGGGGTTTTTGTTTTTAATGAAATGCACCATCAGTATGGGTATGTGCAGTACATGTTTTGGTTCCTTTCAGGGTGGGCTTCTTAATTTATATGAAAATTGATTTCTGCCATGTTTGTTTTCGTTAAGCTTGAAGTGAGGAGTGAGAAGTGGCCCAGAGAGTGAGTTTTGGCTGAGTATTGAAGTCGTCAGTTCTGGTCCTTTACAAGGAATGACACAATAGATAAGATACTGTAACACTGGGAAAAAGAGAAGAGATTGAGAAAAAACATGTGATGTGGTGGGTTGAAGCTTCAGAAGTTGTTTGGGCATTTGAGAGATGGTTCATGAGCTGCGGGTGAAGGATCTGACCCTGGTACAAGCCTCAGTTGTGTGCAAGGAGGAGAGAAGCCTTTGGGGACAGGATTATCCCAGTGATGGCTGCTGGGGAAATCCCACAGCTGTGGTGAAGGAAGAGGACCTCTGATGTGGGAGCAGGACAGGTGAGAGTGGAGGGATTGGAAAACACTCAAGTTTTGAGCTTAAACTTGGAAAAACTAGGTCAAAAAAGTTTTTAAGTCTTCATTTTTCCAGAGAGTGCAGCCAGTACGCTGCCGGAGTCACAAACCCTTTGGGACACAGGGTTTGAGGAGGCCACCAGTGTGTGCTGGGTGTCACCTTGCACACAGGCAGAGCTGGGGGACACTGCCATTCCCCCCTGCCCACAGCATCTCCCTGGCAGCTCATGGTGGGAGCAGCAAAACAGGGTGTTCCTGCACCTGATCTCTGCTGCCCAGCCAGAACCAGCAATGGGGGGCCTGGTGGTCTTGACTCCTAATAAAAAAGTGGGGAGGAACCTGAGGATCATGGAGGTATAAGCCCAGTGCTAAAGCAAGCCAGACGCTGCTCGGATCACGACGCCCCACGGTCCAGTGGAGCGAGGATGTGGAGGCAGTCACCTGTAGCCTGCCTGGGGGTGGCAGGGAGGCGAGGGGAGGGAGAACACAAGGCAGAATAATCCCTTTCTGGCTTTTCTTTTTTCCTCTGGAGCGTTTTGGTCTCGCCCCTGGACAAAAGCAGGATAGTGTGGTGTGTCATTTCCTCCCCGGCAGCCATTCAGCCTGGCACCGTGTGGGCTCTGCCACCCCCTCCCCTGCCCCGGGCACAGATTGCTCCTTGTTCCAGTTGTCTGTACCACCCAGGGTTTCCTTTCCAAGTTTTCTCACACCCTTTTATAGCTGCGCAGAAGAAAGCTTTAAGGCCACACAAAGGAGGAACCAAGTGGGCAGGAGGGATATCTTTAAAAACCAGGCGTGTTTCTCTGCGGAGCCTCAGCGGTGGAGAAAAGCTGGGTGAGCTCTGGCCATGCCCAGCACCAAGAATAGGTTCAGCCCTTGTCTTATAGCCAAGGGGGCAGCTGGCTGTGTGTGCTCTGTATCCCTGACCCTTTAAATGTGAAGTCAGCTGTGTTTTCAGATCCAGGAGCAATGACAGGTCCTGAGCAGGGTGAATCTGAGTTGGGCAGCATTGCTGAAGTCCTGGTTGGGTTCATTGGCCCTGATGCTCCTGGTGAAATCATCAGCACAGTTGTGTCTCGTACATTTTTGGGGATGAGGGAGAAGACCAGCTTTCCTGTTCCTCGTGCACAGAAAGAGCATTAGACTGTCCTGCTTTCTGCTTCTCTTGTTTCTCTTGATCAGCAGCTCATTTCACCAATGACCTGTCCCAGAGGCAGGACCTTTCGCCCTCACCAGTTTGCTTAGGTGGCAATCAAACAAATGACCTGGAGGCAAGCAGCAATTCATTACAGCCCTCATTTAGCATGCAGTAAAATGTGCCGTATACCTTGTCTTCTGATCAATAAGTTGTATATTATACACGAGTCAATGTGTTTACATCACAAGGGGAGGCTTCTCACTGCCTCCTTTCTGCCGGGTTCTCTTGGCCTGGGATGATGGATCGAGGCTGGGATGATGGGGAGGGATATTGTTAAACAGTAATTGGTTACTGAATTATTTAGCTGCACAATCCCTGTAGCAGCAACACTGCCATTCAGCACTTAACTTGCAACTGTCTCAGCTGAGGAGCAAATACAGGGGCCCTGCAAGCTCAATGGAGCCCGAGGCAGAATAATTCTGCAAGACTGTGCTTTAAAGAAGAGGTTTACAGTTATTTTGGCAATGACAGCCTTATGCAGAGGGAAGTGTATGCTAATTGCTTACAGGCTGCAGCCTTTTAATTTGTAAGCTGGATTCTGCTGCTGTCATAAGGAAAAAGTGATGTTGTTCCATTGCAGGTTCCCCAAATTTAAGGTGAGCATCTCCCTGTGCCTTCTGACTCCAGTGGTGTTTGCTGGAGGTGTAGCTGAGCTGCATCTCTTGGGCCCATGTCTTGAGTCCCTGCAAGAAATGGGCTAACTCACAAAGCAGCTGACTTGGCAGGCAGAAAACCCAACCTGAATTAAATGCTCAGCTCCTCAAAACCTTGTTGCAGTGGTGGATATCTGGTTGAACACCACCAGCCCATTCCATACCTGGTTCCAGGCCAGTGGTGATGCTCTCCTTGCACTAACCTGCATCAGGACCTCACCACACACAATTCACTCCTGAATTTTCAGCGTGGCAATTACTGAAAGTCCTCTACCTTTGAGATGCATTGACAAAATCCTTCAGCAGATTCTGTTCCAGCACAAAACGTGCTCTTGATTTGTGTTTCCCTGTGTGTTTCAGGAAGGAGAGCCAGGAAGGAGGCACTGTTCACTGGTACCTGTTTGTACCAACTCCCCTGTGAGTGCAGCCCTCCTCTTGAAGCTGTTCCAGCTCCTGCCCTGCCAGGCAGTTCTTTTGTCCCTTTGGTGTCTGTATCTGTAGGAGTATGGAAGAACTATCTGGTGACTCTTCAGGGTTTGCTTGGAATTGGCCTGATATCTGGTGGCTTAAACTTACTTCTTCCTTGTAGGTGCTGCCTGTGTTCTCAGTGTGGATGGCAACACTCTGATTTGGTGCTCTTCTCTTTTTTACTAAAAGCCCAAAGTTTAATTTTGCTCCTGTGATGGATAAGCAGCTGGGAGGGATGGGGACGAAGGAGGTGCAGGCTGTTTGCAGGGGTTTTTTCTCAAGCTAGTTATCCCAGCAGTGCCTGGTGTTTGCCATGGGTTGGGCTGTTCTCTCACTGCTTTAATTTAAGTTAATTTGGCGCTGAGGAATAGGAGGTTCCCCTAATTTAGGAGTGAGGAATGTCATCCATGGCACACCCCAGAGCAGAAGAGGTCCCCATGAGCATCATCAGGGACCTGCAGCTAAAACTTTTCCATCCAGCATGTAGGCAAGGCCACTGGTTGATGCTCTGCTGACTTTCCCAAGCACAATTTGCTTATTGCTATTAATTTTACTAACTTGTTCCTGTTCCTGGCACTGGGTCAGGGCTCTGCTTTTCTACATAGGGCATAAATATTCTGCTCAAAAGTCCCAAATGTCCCTGTCCAGTCCCACAGCAGGAAGTTTGATGCTCGCCAGTCCAGCTCAGCTTTGTTTTTTCTCCCCTTCCTCGTGTAACCAAGATCAGGATCCAACCCTGTGATTCAGACCTTCCCGAAGATCTTGGGGAAAATTAATCTCCCTAATGGAAGCTGGGCTAGTGACAGCTGTGACTTTCAAACCCTGGTCCCAAATAAACCAGGTCTCCCTGAGAGGCTTGTAACTTTCTGAGCAGGTGATGTATAAAGCTAAATAGTTGTAATTAACTTCAAAGCATGAAGCAGTCCAAGCAAAAACAGTTCAAGCAGAAAAAAAGAAGAAAAAATTCCTCCCTTGATTTGTGTTAAAAATTAGTTGATTTTTTGTGTCACGTTAGCTGTGCCTTTAATATAGAGAAGATTTTCAAAAATTCTGAATTGTAATGGGTAGCTGATAATTAAGTTCTCCCTTTCCTTGGAGTGGTGTGGTTCTGTCACTGGAGGGAGCTGCCTGAAGCTGGTATGTTAGGAAACAGGGTTATTGTTGTGTAAATCACTGTGAGGTCACTTAATTAAACGCAGCCAGGGCTCTGTGGGTCTCTGAAGAGGCCAGTGGAGTGGTGGCTGAAGCACAGGGGGTGGCAGGGCTGGGGACAGAGCCTTTGGCACAGTCCCTTTGTCCCTCTACATCATCTGCCTTGTAGCTGATGGAATCGGGCATGGACGGATGGACGCAGAACATGGGAAGATCACAGGGAGCTTTAAGCTTTACCCACCTCCCCGTGTGGGTTTTTTTGAGGTGCTGCCTGGTCTCTGCAGGCTCCCCAAGCCTGGAGGATCTGGCTGGTGCTCTCCAGGCACCATCCAGCAGCCCTGGCTGTGCAGCCCCACTGTCTCCTTCCTGCACAGAAATGCCGGGTGAGTTTCTTCCGAAACAAACTCCACGTTGGCAAGGCAGCCCCGGCTCTGTTTCATGCATCCTTGCCTTCAGTGTTGGGCTGGAGCTTGCATCCCAGGAAAATAATACATGTCCAGAAGGCCAAGACAAACAGTGTCTGCCTGCTTTTTTTACGAGCTCTTGTTGCTCCTCCCAGCTGTCACCACTATTCCCTTAGTAAGAGGAATTTTTGATCTCCAGAGGGAACTTCCTCACTTCTCAGGGTTAAAACCAAAGTGGTTGGCAAAGGGAAGGTCTGCAGAAACAGGGGACTCCTGCTCTCTGCAGCCCTTTGCATGGCAGTGTTTTGATTTAGAACCTCATTATGGTTCAGAACTGGGGAGGATCGGGCTTTTAACTTCCAGAGGGCAAGGTTAAAAGGAATATTGGGAAGAAATTCTTTTTTGGGTGGGCAGGCCCTGGCACAGGTTGCCCAGAGAAGCTGTGGCTGCCCCTGGAAGAGTTCCAGCCAGGTTGGATGGGGCTTGGAGCAACCTGGGACAGTGGAAGATGTCCTTGCTGATGGTTGAGGTGGTGTGTAAGGTCCCTTCCAACCCAAGCCATGCTGTGTTCCTGTGGAAGGGACTGTTAGGTTTAGTGGAAATGCAAACAGTGCATTTTGATGAGAGGTGAGATGCTCCAGGTGCCAGCCATCTCCCCCAGGACTAACCCAGCAGCAAGTCTCATCCTGGTGACTTCAAGCACAGACATTGGCCCCAAAACCCCTAGGGCCTTTTGAAAACCCTACCAGGAACATTGGGTAGATGCAAATGATTCAGCCCAAATCTTGGGACTGCAGCATCAATATTCTGCATGAAGCCCCAATTTCTGTTATCAGGTGATGGAGTGGGCTGTCCACCTTGGTCAGTGGATTGAAGGGGAGAGCAGGATGCAATTCTGTCTTCGTGATTTGGAGTAGAAGCTTGGAATCTTGTCTGCCATTCAGACTTAGAGGCAAAGAAGTAATTTGTTTAAGCCATGGGAATTTTTTTCATTTGGAAACTGCCAGGGGGGTTTTGAACCTCCAGGGCTTGCAGTTCCAAGTGTGACAATTAAAAGTTTGGGGGTATTTAGTGAACTCTGCATAGCTGTTTTTCCTCTTTCATAGCTCCATCATACCTTCTAATTAATTCCCTTTAATTGCTTTTAATTTCCTTTCCTCCTTATTTCTCCTTCCGTATAACTAGTGCTGTCATCCTTTTAGTTTGCCTTTCATGTTGGAGACTCTCCATTTGATTTCGTTTCATCCACATTGTGTCTTGCAGCTATTTCACTCCTGGAAAGCTCCAGCTCCTGAGATAAAATCTAAGTGGATTCAGAGAACCTGAAAGGATCGCATGCTTCATGGCTTTCCCTTCAGTAATATGGGAGATAAACAGGATGTAATAAAGGATCCTTCCCTCCTTGGAAAAGGGCCATTTCACATCACCTGTGTTTTTGTGGTACTTCCATGCCAGGGTTGCTCTTAGTCACTGGTGACAAGAGCCTGCTGGTCCCTGGTGCTGGGGGGTGTCTGAGGCTGGAACGGGCCTGGGATGACACACTGTCTCTTGATTCACCTCCTCTGCCCTACCCAGCAGCATTCCCACTGCTGGGACATGGCCTGGCAGTCTGCTGGCAGCCCTGGTTCCTGCCTGGATGGGGGGCACACAGGGAGTGTGGCAGTGTGCTGGTTTTGGCCTGATAAGGTCAAGTTATTAAAATCTTGACATTTATCTCTGAGAGCTTTTGGTTTTAATGTGCACAGAGGGTGCTGTGTGTTTTGACTGAGGTACTTTCCAGCCCAGTCAAAAATAAAATATAAAAGTGAGCAAAACCTCTTTTGTACACTCAGAAGAGTCCTAAGGGGTTGGATGTGTAGGTGACTGTCAGCTCCATGGGGTTTGGTCAGTATTCACCATCTGAAGAGCTCCATGGGATTTGGTCAGTATTCACCATCTGAAGAGCTGGCTGTGGAGTGGAAATCATAGACTAAAGTTTTCTACACCTTCTTGAATGGGAATCAGATTGCTTGTCTAATTTAGTGAGTTTTTTTTCTGCTGCTTCTCCATTCATAATGGTATTTTAACACTGCCTGCCTTGATGTTTTTCACCCAACAGAGCTAAGTGGGGGCTTCCTCTCTTTCTTCTCCTTGGAAAAAATGACCAGCAGCATGTAGCTCTGCCTGGATTTGGCCCAGTTGCCTGTTCTATGTTGTAATGCTGGTAAAACCCTGGAGGAGTTAACACTGGGATCATGAGGAATGTGGCTGGAACAGTCAGCTGGGGACATTGGTGGTGTGAAAAGTTCTGGCTGGGGAGTAGAAGGCATCATGGAGCACCAAGGGCTGTCCCAGCTGCTCTGAGCTGGGGACATGCACCTCTGCTAGGGCTGGGTTGTGGGGCAGCTCTTTAGAGCCTGGTGCAGAAACTTTGGGCTAATCAGGCTGCTGGGAAGGAAGGAATTTGTGTGGAAATTTATGTGGAAATTGACAGTGGAGGAAGCTGTGGGAAGAACATGATCCCAGGATTTTGAGGTGCCAAGAAGAGCAGTGCTAGAGACAAGCACAACTTCTGCCATCAAAAAAACTGACTCATGCTGCCTTGGAAGTTTGTAATGGGTTATTAGCTCTTTTTTACTGGCAGTGTGAATGGCAGTGGAAGCTGCTGAGCCTTGGAGGGTCCCCAGGCAGCCCTCCCTGAGTCAGCAGCTGTTCTGGTGAGTATCTGTCATGGTGAGCTGGTGCAGCAGAACGGGTGGGAGATACTCAGGGCTGGTCAGTGAGCTGTAGGGTCTGGTTTTCCAGATTCTAGCAGCCTGAATTCCCCTTTTAGGGGGATGCAGGACTAATGAGGTCTTAGTGAATTGTCCCTTTTGGTTAGGGGAGGAGTCCTACAGCTCTCTGTTCTGTCCAGGTGGGACCAAGCTGTGGGCAGGAGCTGGTGGCCTTCAGGTTAGCCCTGGGGCTGTCCCTGCTGTCTGGGAGCCTGGGACTGAAGTGGCTCTGGGCCAGGCAGTCACCAGGATGTACTATTTTGCAATAAACTGATCTGAGCACTTTGTGCCTTTGCATTTGGGTGTGAATCATCCTGGCTGGAACTGAGAGTGAGCAATCTCTGGAGATGGCAGTGGGGCAGGTTGCTGGCAGCCCCAGGCTGGGTGGCATTTGTGGGGGAGCCTCTTTGTCCCCATCCTTTCTGGGCATGTCCTTGTGGCTGAATATGGGGCTGAGGGGCAGCAGCTACATGCAGACTTGACCCCTGGTCTTAAGAGCAGCATCTTCTTAGATCTTTGGGGGAATTAGGGAATAATTGAATAGCTGGGTTGGAAGATTATCTTCTCCAACCCCCTGCAATGAGGAGAGATGTCTTGAAAAAGATCAGGTTGCTCAGAGCAGCACCCAGCCTGACCTTGAACACTTGCAGGGATGGAGTAGCCACAACTTCCCTGGGCAGCCCGTGCCAGGACCTCACCATCCTCAGCATAAAAATTCTATCCTTCCACCTAGTCGAAACCTACCTTATTTAAATTTAAAATCATCATTACGATAGGCTCTGCTAAAAGTTTGTCCCCATCTTTCTTAGGAACCTCCATTAGCTACAGGCAGATGCTCTGAGAGAGCAAAAGGGGCTGTCTTGTGCAGAACACCCCCAGCTCTCCCAGCCTGTCTCCAGAGCTGAGTTGCTCCAGCCCTTGGAACATCTCCGTGGCTTCCTCCAGCAGGTCCAAGCAGCAGGAGCTGGAGCTCCTTCTCCAGGGTGTGATGAGGAGATGCATGTCTCTTCTTTGGCATAAAAAGCCACCTCAAAAAAAAAAAAAAAAGTTTTGGGGAGCCAGCCTTGGGCTACTGCCCCACCCTGGGAGCTTGGCAGACCCTGCATCCCCCGAGGCAGACAGGATGCTTTATTTCCTTGGCATTCGGGCTCTCAGCCGAGCATCCCTCGGCACCCTGCTCCCGACTCTTCCCGCTCTCCCATCTTAATAACTGTAAAGATCAGGGTTGCCAAGGTCTTCCCGTTGCTATAGTGAGATTAGATAGGGCAGAGCGCTGCATTCCCTCTGCCGAGGGGAGAAATCACTCCCATCCCTTCCCTGGGCTTCACCAGCCAGGTTTTTTTTTTTTTTTTCATCCACCAGCAGCTAGTAATTGCACCTGAAAGACACGCCACGTATTTCACTGCAATTAATATTTCATAGCTTAAAAAAAATAAAAAGAGAGAGAATTAAAAAAAATAAAAATTTAATTATCGAGGCATTTTTCTCCTGGAACCAACTTAAAGAGGCTCTCTGGCTGGAACGAGTTTACAGCGCTAAACTGTGAAGTTAAAATATTTATCTTCATAAACACGTCACTCGAGCCGTGCTATTCCTCGCAGGGTCATTAGCAAGAGGCACGTTAGTCCAATCAGGAGGTGCCTGGGAGACAGAGATTTGCCTTTTGCTTCTGGGCGGGGTTAGGAGATGATTTATTAAACGAATTTGAGAGCTGTGAGTCTGGCCAGACCTCCGAGTCAAACTGCTGTAGGAAAAAAAAAATAAAAAATTCCCACCAGCTGGAGCTTTTGCAGGCAGAAGATGGGGTGCAGTCATTTTGGTACTGTTGGTTTGCTGATGTGGAGGTGTCCTCCTCAAAAACTCCCGAGGACGTACAGCAACTGATCCAGGGAACCGTCATATTGCAGGAGGTAGTTTGCATTTTAATTTTCTTAGGTTTAATTTTCGTTTTCTCTGGTTTTATTTTCACTTTCTCGGTTTTTGTTTTAATTTCCTTGGTGCACCTGCGGGGCTTGGCTGGGTTTATGTAAGAATTCAGGTGAGATTTCCCTGAGTGTAGGAGCGCACAGCTTGGTGCATGGCATGTTGTCACACCCCTCTGCTTCCTCTTTTGGGTTTAAAATGTTGGTTTTGAGGCCATGAAGTTTAACCCAGTACTAGACATGCCCTGGAGAGTGATGCCTGTGATCTGCTCAGTGTGTGTGGGGCGGGGATGGAGGGTTTTGGTAATTATGTGGTTTTGGGACTTGAGGTTGTATTTTGTGCGTGTTGGGTGCTGGCATGCCAGGACATGGAGTGGGGTGAAGGATGGGGGTCTTTTGGAGGTGTGGTGCACTTCCCAAAATGCATTTATTTTCTGGGGAGCCAGAGGTGTTTGTGACTGTAAACCTCTCTGCTCCTGAAATGGAGAGGAACAAGGGAGGGGAGAGCTTTTGGTGGTCCCATATCCAGAGAGAAGGTTCTTGGCTGGTGATAGTGGCAGAGCCTGGTAAAGATTACTCAAGCTGTAGATCTGTCATGGGGTTTTTTCCTCTCTGAAATCCCCTTCTACTCCTTGGGTCCCCATCAATTTATTTATACAAACCACACAGGCAATGCCACAGGGTCATTCCAGGGTCTTGCAACCCAGTTGGTGGATGGGGCTCACCTCTTACTGCAGCTTGGGTATGGGGGAGTGGGGTGGAAGAAATATGTGATACCTGCCAGATAGGTAGCACAAGTTCAGAATAGAGAAAGGCAGAGAGAGCAAGATGCTGATGGTGGTGTGGAAAGGTTCTTGTGTCCCATTCTCTGAACAGAGGGATGTCTCCTGATCAAGGGCAGAGATACAAGATACATCAGTCTTCCTTCCCAACAGCAAACCTTGACTTCGAGTATAATTTTTGAAAACAGATCTCCTGAGCAGAACTTAGAGCTGTCTTTACAAAGAGGACTGTTCTTAGACACCCTGTTTTCTATAGGAAACCAGTTCTTGAAGACATTTTCCAATAGGTCCCAGTTTGTGCCATCTGCCCTCCTCTCTCTTGCTGGCTGTCTGCTGACCTTCCCCAGATGTGCTGAGTCTCACAGCCCTAGGTGTTCATCAGGTGGGATTTCCCTTTCTTTGCTGGCAGGTTTAAAGTAGCAAACATCACTTGATGCTGACTGCCTGGTCTGCTCTGCTTCAGCAACCTCAAATCTTGGTTCTTTCCTCGCTCCCACTGCTGGTCTTGGCTCGAGGTTGGGCTGAGAAGCACCCAGTGCTCTCCAGGTGCTCTGCTCCTGTGGTTTTTTGGTAGGTCTGTCATGATTTCTCTTGGTCCTCTTCCAGGAGGCACGGGGTGTGCTCAGCACTGATCACTTGAAGGAGGTGTATTTAAAGGTCGCACCCTGATGATAAATGAAGGGCTGGTAATTCTGTGATCAGGGAAAGCCCTCCTGCCAGACAAACCCAGATCTTTTGGCAGCAGCAGGACCTGACCACCACTCCTGGGGAGTTTTATTGCCTGCCCTTTTCCAGCAGAAGGTTCCTGCTGCTTGCAGCTGCCACAGTGAGCATCCTTGATTTGCAGGAGGCTTTTGAAGGAGTTTCTGCCTCACTGTGGTGTGGCCAAGTGTGGCACTGCAGCTGGAGTCCCAGACAGGTGGACCTGAATGATTTCTGGGCTCAGTCCTGTGCCTTTTTGATATAAAACTCAGGAGGGAGTCCCTGGTATGTGCTCCCAGTTTGGCTTCTGTGTCAGTGGAGTTGTGACTCTACATGGGAAAGGGACCTGGTAGAACCATGGAATGAAACCCACTGTGGGTGTCCAGGTGAGGAAATCTCTTTCTGGAAAGCCAAAGGGCATGGTTTGCCTTGGTGGGGTGGGATGAGTTTATTATAGATTTAGGGAGAAGAGTGTTTTGGGGTTATGTAAAACTTGCTGTTGTAAGATACTCTCAGGGGTTTCCAGGTATGCCTAAACATACTGGGATTTTTAGGGAAGGACCAGTGGTACAGCAAACAAGGGATTAGAAGGCTGGGGAAGAATATATGAGGGAAAATAAAGGAAAAAGCAGAATAAAATTCCTTCATGTGGGGATAAGGATGGGGAGGCCACAGCTGGGGTGAGGGCTGGATCTTGATGTCTGGGGATGTGTACTGGAGGCTGGATGGCAGGAACATGTCTGTGCTGCTGCTGCTGAGGTTGATGGTGGGTTGGAAGGAGGAATGGGAAGGAAAGTAGCAGCAACAGGCTGCAAGGGAGCAGTTCTACAGAGTGCTGTCAAACCACCACAGACTTGTCTGTGTGGGGCGTGTAATACCTGGAAAAGTGAGTGGTGCTTGCACTGATAAGGTATGCACTGGCTTTTTCCATACTCTGGGAGAGAAGGGTAATGTGTTTGAGCAACATGCTCAGCCCTCATCCAGGATTAGAAGCAGGTGCCCATGAGCAGGTAGGTACCAGCCACAGTGAAAACATCTGTGTGTGGCTGCTGCATGGGGAATAAAGGGAAAAAAGCTGGGAGCAGAGAGAGGGGTGAGCCTTTGGGCTGTTACAGGGCACTTGGAGCTGCTCTGTGGATTTTGTGATGTCCAGTTCTCCACTGTGAATTGTGGCTGGTGCTGCCAGCTGTGGTGCTCATCTCCTGCTCCCCCAGCCGTGCCAGAGGACATGCATTATGCATGGCCACTAAAACTCTCACCCTGTTGCTTCTGATTACAGGGAAATTACGGGTTACTGGGCCAGCCTGTGCAGCCAGTGACGTCTGTGGGGCTTTGATGCCCCGAGCAGAATTCGGTCAATGATGCATTCCTAAGTGCAGGTGCTCAGCAGCAGCCTGACCTCAGCCCTGGAGCTCTTCGTTATCCCAAGCCTGGATTTCACAGGGAATTTGCAAGCTCTGAGACTTGACTCAAATCGTTTGTATAATTTTTTTTTTTTTTTTTTTTTTTTTTTTTTAAGCCTTGCAAAGCTTTGGAAAGCATTTGTTCTGGGTGCTGTTTCCCGTGACTCAGAGGGTAAATAGCAGTTGCTGTGCTCACCTGGTTTTCTTGCTAAAAATGAACGGGGAGCAGTTCAGGGGCTTGTTTCCTTCTTGTTTCCTTCTATTTCAGGCGAGTTCGTCTCTGATTATGGGCTGTCAAACCTCAGAAATGCCTAGCTGCCTGTCCACTCTCTAATTTTTTATTTTATTTTAAATGAAACAGAAAAGGAACCTATCCCTCCTTCAGTGGGTAGTCATAAATACTCCTAGGAGCAGGTGGATTTTGTGGGGCCCCTGGTGTGCAGCAGATGAGGGTGCACGCCTGGGTTGAGATGCAAACATGGGGAACAACCCAATTTTTTGGCAGTGGACAGTAAGTACCAAGAAGCTTTATCATGAGCACATCAAAATATTTACATCCAGCTCCACAGATTTCCCTTGGGCTATTTGTTGTGACGTGTTATACTGGGAATGTCATGAAGAGGAGGGCTGTCTTTCTCTGCTACTTTTAAGAGTTACCAAAGTGTAATTATAGTCATTATTTCAAGGCTGTTTCCCATTTTGTGTTAGGCAGGACAGGGCTGAGGAGTGAAGGCGTTGGAGTTGGTGTGGATTTACATCCTGGCAGGGCTGTGCTTGGTGTTGGAGGAGCTGGGGAGGTGTTGGTGTGAGACTGGGAGGAGATGTCTGCACAGTCTGTGCTCTCACAGTCACAAAGGCACACACAAGCACCACTGCACACATTTTTATATTTATGTGGGACCACAATGTGTCCCTCTGCCACGTGCTGGAGCTTGCTGAGATCACCTTGGCATGCAGGGGACTGGGATAAGATGGAGCATCTCTGCTCTGGGAGAAGGCTGGGAGAGCTGGGAGTGTTCAGCCTCTCTCCAGGGAGACCTTAGAGCCCCTTCCACTGCCCAGAGGGTCTGTGTGAAAGATGGGGACAGAGTGCTTAGCAGGGCCTTTTGCAATAGGACAAGGAGTGACAGTTTTAAACTAAGAGAGACTGTGTAAAGCAGGCAAAATGAGAAAGGTTTTTACAGTGAGGCTGGTGAAACACTGGCACAGGTTTCTCAGAGAGGTGATGCTTGCTCCATCCCTGAAACTATTCAAGGCTATACTGTAAGGGGCTCTGAGCCACAAGGTCTAGTTGAAGATGTCCCTGTTCATGGCAGGGGGTTGGATTAGATGACCTTTAAAAGCCCCTTCCACCTCTAACCTGTGTATGAATCCTCCTAGATCAGTCAGCTCTCACTTGCAGCTGGGAATGCTGCTGATCTCCACACTGCTGCAGAACAGGTAACTACAGACAGGTAAGATGAGGGCAAATGGCAGAAAGCTGATGTTGAGGGCTGTAATTCATCCCTGGAGGTGAGGATTCCCTTGTGGGGGACACTGGGGTGTTCCCCTTCTTTGGCCACTCCCTGCCTATGTGACCACAACAGGTCACTCCACGTTTTGTGTTTCCACTGCCTTGCTTGTGGAGCATCTCTCTCCTTTTCCAGGGCAGGGATTGTTTTTGATGTTGCAAGTGAAGCAATAGTTGCTATCCTAGCATGGTAATGTGCCCTCCTGGCAAGGTCTGTGGATCGCTCTGTGATATGGTCAGGGAATTGTAAGGATACAACATCCAGGCAATGCCCAAAGCCAGTACCTGTCATTCTTCTGATGTCTCTGTCCTTAAGTAGGTGGAGGATGTTAAGGTCAGCAGGGATATAATCCTGAATTACACTAACTATGCAAACCTTTAGATAGTTGCCTCATAAAGCTTACACAAAATACCAAATTCAAAATAACAAATGGCTTGGATTCTTCTCCATTTTTTTTCAAATATAAGGAGCCCCAAAGCTTGTTACTTTCATCCTTGAAAACGCATAGAAGGCAGTGATGGATTGGAATGGGTGTGACAGTCACCTGGAAGGGAAGAGGTAAATGAAGGAGTTTTTGGGCTGGGGAAAGGAGATGGGGAGCCTTAGACTGCTGGTCATCCAGTTAACCTAACTATAGCCAAAGTGTCCATCTTCATGGAAAGGGTGGTCAGGCCATGGAAGGAGCTGCCCAGGGAGGTTTGGAGTCCCCATCCCTGGAGGTGTCCAGGGAATGCCTGGACATGGCATTGAGTGCTCTGGGCTGGTGAGAAGATGAGGGTCAGGCACAGGTTGCACTGAGTGGTCTGTGAACTCTTCCCCAGCCCGAATTCTCCTGGGATTCTGTGATCCCACTGGATTGTGGTACCATCACTGCACACAGTGTAGCTGGTGGAACATGGGAGTGGCTCCACAAAGAGAGGGTTGGGCTGTGGAATTTGCAGCCAAGGCAGGGACACACAGCTCATTCTGTTCTGCCAGGAGGCTGGAGCTGAATTTTGTGCTGGGCTCATTTCTGCTGGTGAGCAAAGAGCAAGGCTTGAGGTCCAGCTGCTCCATGGGTAGGTTGGTGCTTCAGGACAGAACAGGCTTGGGTTAATGCAAAGTAATTCAGTTCTGGAAAGGAGAGTGCTTTTATTCTCCCTTTTAAATCTTCTTTGGGTTCTTCACAATTAATTTCTGCTCAAGCTCCATGCATGACCTTGCTCCATGCAAACCACTCTAGGCTGAGCTACATGAAATTAATTTTGGTGGGTACCTAAATAAAGGGCTGGAATCTCTTGTTTACCTGGTCCTCAGCTGTGAGCCCCATAAGTTAATTCCTTGTGGGAGACTCAAGCACATAGGCTTGAGCATTCTTAGATGCTAATTGAATTCCTGAGCTCTTTTTTCCAACTGGGGAAAGCAGAGACAGGACATTTCTCCCAAGCTCTGGGAGGTTTATGAAGCACCTGGAAATACGGGGCTGCAATAGTGTGGAGGTTTTCAGGAAAAATAGAGGGGATTGGCCAAGGTACTCCTTGTGATTGAGATTTGTAAGGCCAGCTGATGCCCCTGATCACAGACTGCCAAGGGTGGATCTTTCAGGTCTCTGCTGCTCCAGCTCTTAGTTTGTCTGTGGGTGGAGGTGGCTGGAATTTCAGGTCACAAATCCCCAGGAGACCATCTGAGCAACTTTATTTTGCTTTAGTTTTTTGCTTCTGGTCAAGCAGCCTCCTCCCTTCCCTTCAAACCCTCCCTTTGCTCTGCATTTCCTCCTCTGAAATCCTGTTTCCTTCTTCCCACCAGGATTCACTCCCTACCAAGAAAATCCAAGCTGCTTATTTTAATGTTTGAGGTAGATATAGCATATGATTGAGGGTCTGGGCACCTCCATTTCAAAATGACTGCAGTGCCTCTTTGTTTTTTCCAAAGAGTTACTGCCTGCAGTCACTGGGCAGGAGGACGAGGCTTTTTTTGAAGATGACTCCGTGCTGGGGTTCAGAGGGTGATGAAATGTTTGCTGGTGATTCCCTTCTGAGGGTTTTCCAAGCCCTTATTCTCACTCCACATACCCAGAGACCAGTCTGGAGGTGTACCAGCTCTCGGTTCTCCTCATTTTGCTCCCATTCAGAAGGGCACAGCTCTGATGGGTGCTGCTGAGAGCCTTGCCCCTGCTTGGTAAAGGAGGAGTAAGTCAGGGTTTTTAATCATTTATTCCAAGTGTAATTCCCAGGCTGTTCTGAGTCACACCAGGAGCTGCAGAACCGTCCCTGGCGCTGGCGGACGATGACATCGGCGAGGAAGAGCACTCCCAGCCCTGGCTCTGCACACACAACCCGGGCAAAAACGAGGGCCCTGTCTGGTAGGAAAAAGAAATTCCAGGGGTAAAATGCAAGCCAAAGGGATATTTGCCACGGTGACAGTAAGGGTGGCTCTTGAAAATTGTCTCAGGGTGGTGTTGCAGGTCAAGGTGTGGTGTAGAGCGCACACACGAAATCATGATGAGACACGTGGCAGTCAGAGGAGGTGAGCATGTAGGAAGGAGGCTGTGGTGCAGGAGGTACCTTCTGCTCCCTGCTAAATGGGTTGCTGTTAGGCAGTGCAAATATGTGGCTGTTGGAGGAGGAAGAGGAGGGATGCAGT
This sequence comes from Erithacus rubecula, assembly GCF_903797595.1. NCBI lineage: Eukaryota > Metazoa > Chordata > Aves > Passeriformes > Muscicapidae > Erithacus > Erithacus rubecula. The sequence goes on along the minus strand of NW_027635726.1, from coordinate 18,496 downwards.
GTTGCCTCCCAGTGCTGCTTGGAGGAGTGGTGGATGCCCCATCCCTGAAAATACTCAAGACAATTCAAGCAGGACTCTCTGAGCCTGATGCAGTTGAAGATGTCCCTGCCCATGGCAGGGATGTTGGACTAGATAACCTTTAAAGATGCCTTCCAACCTGAAATGCAATGATTCTGTGATTCCCAGGAGCTTTGTGTTTCCCATAAAGCTGATTTGGGTGAAAGCCAGAGAAATATCAAGCTAGGAGTGTGTGTGCCCAGATACACTCAGTGGGGAGAAGCAGTCTCCTAGGAGAAGGATGAGGTTTTTAGGAGGGAAACATCCCATCTCCCTCAACCCAGCAGGCTGGGAGAGATTGGGTTTAACATCTCATTATTGCAGTTGCACTCAGGAGACGAGGCAGTTTCACTTTATTTTGATATTAAAGACATTCTTTAAAGAAGTGTCAGCCCATAGACTGTCACTTTTGCAGTTAAAAAATTGTAGCTGCTTGCCTGGGGTATATTTGAGATCAGCAAGGAAGAGACTGCCTTAGATTAATAAGTGAAGGTTTAATTAATTGTCATTATTTGCATAAGAGTGTCCTCTAATTAATAGGTAATGGGCAGCCTCTGAATTAATGCACAAGTAAGGTCTCCAGTGATGCTATCAGAGAAGGGGTTTTATTGCTGGGAAGTGCAGTTTTGCTTAGTCTTTTGAGTAAATTTAGTAACAGTGAGAGCCAAAGGGTGTCTGTGACAGTGTGTGCTGTGCCTGGGGTGGCAGGGTCTTTTAGGGACAGCACACATCTTCCCTAAATGCATCAGACCTGGAATGCAACCAGGGTTTTGTTCAAGTCTGTTGCTGGCCTACTGCAGGCAGAGGCCAGACAAGAAGCTGTTCTTGTGTTTTGTTCTGTCTTCAGTAGCCTGGAAAATGGTGGCTTGTATCGTGGCCATGGTTTTCCTCTCCTTTTTGTTCTTAAAAATCCCTCATGCTGTCATTTTGGTGTCCCTTCTTCAGCTAGTAGGTTTATTTTTTATTTTGCTGGTCTACAGGCACAGAAATGGTTCCTGTCAGAGATATATGCTGGAGGGGATCTCTCTCTCCACCTCTATTTCTCCCTTGTTTTTTGTGCTTTGATTGTGACAGTATTTGTGTAAGTGGAATGGGATGACATGGAATGACTTAAGATACAGACCTTGGTGTAAAGTAAAACCCAGTGTTAAATTTGGGGATGGAAAGGGGATAGAAGGTGGGGGGCAAGCCTCTTCCCTGTAGATAAGTCCTGGCAGTAGGTGGGATTCCAGGCTGAGAGAATGCAAAATCCTGAAGAGTTCAGCATGTGAGAGGATGCAGATGTGGGAGAACACTGGGAAAGCAATGGGGCATAGATCCAAGATAGCTGTTTCTTCATCTTCCTGTCAAACCACCTGTCCCACCTTAATTTCAAAGTATATTTTGTCCCTTGTCAGCCTAGTGATTAAAGCACTCTTCCCTGCATCCTGGTGTGCACTTAGACATTGGCACAGGGTGCCCAGAGCAGCTGTGGCTGCCCCTGCATCCCTGGCAGTGTCCAAGGCCAGGCTGGATGGGAATTGGAGCAGCCTGGGACAGTGGAAGGTGTCCCTGCCATGGCAGGGGGTGGGAGTGGATGAGCTTTGAGGTCCCCTCCAACCCAAAGCACTCTGTGATGTTATTTCCTGCAGTGACATTCCTGCTGCTTTCAGAGAGATGGGTGTGGCTTTGGCTCTGTGTAGGAATTTGCACCTGCTCCTGCCAGCAGAGACCTGAGACCTTAGAGCTGATTTAATTTTCTTGCAGTTAATCCACCCCCTATCCTCAAATGAAGACTTCAGTTATGTACCCAGGGAGTTTTTCCTCTTGTTTTCCACTGAACTTTTGTGAGATGCTGTGATCTTTGAGTGATGGTTATAGGCTCTGTCAGAGGAGAAGCATCATTCTGACAGGCAGCAGGTATTTTGAAAATAAATGACAGGAAAAAAAAAAAAAAAGACCAGGTTGTGGAAGTAAAGAATGTGTATTTTTGTTGCTTCTGTGGTTGTGAACAATCTCTCCTCACCAAAGGCAGCTCTTCAAAAGAGGAAGCACAATTTGGCTAAAATTGCTTGAATGAGGTCATAAAATTACACTCCATGAATGGTCCTGTTATTCACAAAGGACAGTTGTTTGGATAGAAATTGCTGAAGACCTTTCACTGGTACAGTGGGGAAAAGAGAGAGATTTCATGAGCCTCCCACAATTTAGCTGCTGGGGGGATTAATACTGATGTAACAGCCAAATACTCTCTTAGAGACCATTTGTACTCTGCTGTACTCCAGGGGCTGTTCCTTGGATGTGATCTTGAGCAGAGCTCATCACTTACTGCTTGTGAGAAAATGCATTTGTGTTATTCCTTAAATGTCAAAAATGTGTGTCCAGGACCCCTTTTCCAAAGCCTGGAGCTCTCCCTTGCCATTACTCCTTTAGGTGAGCCACTGCTCATGCACGGGGTGCTTCTGGATGTGGGATTGGTGGGAGAAATCCCCTGGTGCAGTAGGATGCAGGGGATACTCCACTCACCTGGAATGACAGAGAACTTCTACCTGAGCAAAATAGTTACCAAAATTATCTGCTGTGCCAATCAACAAGGCCAGGGCTTCTTCTTGCAGAAGAGAGTCAAGGAACCTTTAAAGCAGCTTGCCTGGAAGAGTGTATGTGCATCAAGCCTTGGATGTGCCACCTTAGTGCACTGCTCCAGTACTAACACACCTGGTGTGCTCAAGAGAATTTCCTTTGTGCCCTTGGTTTTCAGCTGGAGGATTTGAGTTGATGAAAAGCCCAGATTGACTTTATACCAACAGGTTTTTAGTTTAGGAGTCCAGAGAAAAGGAATAGGCTCCTTAGGAATATTTAAACTGCCAGAGGGCAGGGCTGGGTGGGATACTGGGGAGGAATTGCTGGCTGGGAGGGTGGGCAGGCCCTGGCACAGGGTGCCCAGAGCAGCTGTGGCTGCCCCTGCATCCCTGGCAGTGCCCAAGGCCAGGCTGGACAGGGCTTGGAGCAGCCTGGGACAGTGGAAGGTGTCCCTGCCATGGCAGAAGGTGGCACTGGATGAGCTTTAAGGTCCCTTCCAACACAAATCATTTTAGGATTCCCAGAAGCCCTGTATTTCTCATAAGATTGCTTTTTAATTTTTTTTTTGTAGTTCAGCAGATGAAGAGCCAACTTCATTTAATAAGGGATGTTGGCTGAGCTTCAGGGCATGGATTAAATACAGCAGTGTGTGGGGAATGGAGAAAAGGCTGAATGCAAAGAGGCTGGTTCTTCTGTCCCTAACCTCAAAAAAAAAAAAAAACCCAACTAACCAAGAGGTAAAGGGATCCAGAGAAAGGACAACAGGAGAGAAAAGGAAAATATAGATCTTTCTCTTTATTTTATTTTTTCCTTTTTTTTTTTTTTTCCTATTGCAGTAGTTCTTTTTTTCTGCAGGTGTCTTACAAAAGCAGTGTTTTGTCATGTTCTGTATTTCATACCTCCTGTGTCCATACCAGGATACCTGCTTTTATATGGTGGACAATGGGAGTGCAGCTGGCACTGAGCCGAAGCCGGAGCTGTTCTGCACCTCATGTGGATTTGAGTTCAAATAAATAGTTTGACTCACTCAAGGAGTGAATCAAAAGAAGGAACTCGAGCCTCTAGCCTACAAGCACCGTGCTGTGCAAACAAGGTGTATAAACATGTAAGTTTTTCTTAAGTGTGCAGTTCAATTGAAGCATCTGCTGGAGCAGTCAGCATTTCACACCCACCGTAGCCCTGCTCAGGAGAGTGCATGGATATTTTGGCTTAGACCTGGTATTACAGACATCCAGGACAGTGGAGGTTTGTTGTCTGTCCCGTTCTCAGATGTGTCTTTGGTGCTAAGTGCTTTCAGTATGAGTAAACTGCAATACTAAAAAGTAAAAACAGGGAAAGCAGGCCCCTGGAGCCACTATAGCAAAGTGGGACAAGATGCTGATCCTGTGTTCTGATTCCTTGCTGTTGGAAAAAGTTTAAACCTTGTTGGTGGAGGCTTGGGACAGGTTCTTTTGGGCTAGACTGACTTTGGTCCCTCAGTCACCCAGTGAGGTGACACCAGCATGGTGTTGGATTTAAGCCTAATACTGCAAGTTTCCCTTAGCCATTGTCTGGATTGGAGCCACTGAGTATGACCAGAGGAGAACAGTTTTAGTCTTAAACTAAAAGAGGAGAGATTTAGAATAGATATTGGGAGGGAATTTGTGGCTGTGAAGGTGGTGAGATCCTGGCTCAGGTTTCCCAGAGAAGCTGTGACTGCTCTGGATCCCTGGAAGTGTCCAAGGCCAGCTGGATGAGGCCTGGAGCAGCCTGGCACTGTGGATATCATTCCCATGGTGCTTGGCATTGGAACAAAAGTATCTTTAATGACCCTTCCAACCCAAACCCTTCTGTGATTCTGTGTGACATCTTCTGGAAACACAGCTGTAGGACAGCTCCACCAGGCTGGGCAGCCCAGGTGAGCTTTGCAGCTGCTCTGGAGTCCCTGCTGAGTCCCACCAGCAGCCTCCTGGAAAACCAGAGGGGATGTGACCACCCTGGTGACCCCACAAGTCTTCACCAAGGCCTCAGGCTGATGGATGTGCTTATCTGCATGAGTTTTACTCATCTGAGGAGGGGCTGTGAGATGATACCCTTGGTTGTCATTGCTGCTTTTGTCATGCCTCCAAAGCCTTGCAAATCACTCACGGTGTGACATGGTCGTCTGTGTATGAGAAGTGAGATCTACTCAGAAATTGTTTTTATTATGTGTTGGTGATAGCAGATAAATAATGTTCCCCTCTGGCTTGTGCACAGGGAGATGGTTTTCTCCTGTGCCTTCAAATGAGGTGATTAATAACAACCATTAATCCCCATGAATGACAGCAGTATATTAGGAGCAAAACACATGTTAAAATAATTTGAGAGGCTGTTGTTGGGTCACAGGCTAACTCATTCTTTTAATATATAATATTTTCATAAGGTGTAAATATTTCTAGGCTTGAGATGTTGGCTGGAGATCAAGTTTTGGGTATCAGCATCACTGTCTGGACCAAAACTGAACTGAACTTCCAGTGTAAGTTAATTAAAGAAGATTTAGATTGGATATTAAGAAGAAATTTCATAATGTGTGGTGAGGCCCTGGCACAGGTTTTGCAGAGCAGCTGGCTGTCCCTAAATCCCTGGCAGTGTCCAAGAACAGGGCTTGGAGCAGCCTGGGATGGTGGAAGGTGTCCCTGCCCATGGCAGGAGGTGGGGTGGGATGAGCTTTAAGGCTTATTCCAATCTAAACCATTCTGGGATTCTGTGGATTCAAAAGTTGGATTTCAGAAAGCCTGGACTATTCATAAGCTTAAATTGAATTTGGCAACTGGATATGTTGAAAATCCCCAGGGGGAGCTAATTTATTTTTAATGTCCAGGCATTTCAAGTGAAATGTCAGAATGAAATGTGTCATTTTGGAAATGCCAAAACATTTTCTTTTTGACAGCTTCTCAATGAAGCTTTTCAACTTTCTGTTTGGGAATTACAGTTAACAGTTAGAAGAAGGAAAGATTAAACAAGAGTTGGTAGTAGTGGACTAAGACATTTAGTTTTGATTCAAGCAGAACGTGGAGGGATGATGAGCTTTTCTTTCTGTGTCTCTGAACCTCTTACACTTCTGCCCAGATCTATTTCTCATTGACTCAAGACATTTTCCTCCTACTTTTTGTACAAGTAGGAGATGTCATTAGATTAACAGGAAAAAAAAAAATTAATTCACCTTTTCCAGCTCCTGGAGCGTCCTGGATTGGAATTTTTGAAAACAACTGGTGGCAAACTCATGCAGGAATATGTAAACCAGCCCATTATGTGTGGTGATCCTAAATTCTGAATTTCATGGCAGAGCTGTAGGGCTGTCCATGATGCCTAGGGTGGCATCCCAGCCCTTGCTGGCCATCCTGGACTCCACAGTAAAGCAGGTGAGGCTCTGATTAATCCACTGGCAGGAGTTACTGAGGGATCATTCCAGGGCTGGAGGAGATGATGAGACACCTTGGACAGTTGGCACCACAGCTTGGGGAGCATTGTCCTGACTGAGCCCACCAGGCACAGGGTGGTGGTGGATTCCCCATCCCTGGCAGTGTCCAAGGCCAGGTTGGATGGGGCTTGGAGCAGCCTGGGATAGTGGGAGGTGTCCCTGCCCATGGCAGGGGGTGGAACAGGATGGTCTTTCCAACCCAAACTGTTCCTATTTTACAATCCTGAGCTGCTGTGCTGCCCTTCTCTCTCAGCACCATCTTCCCACCTTCCTAAAAGCAAAGTCTGTGATTCTTTTTTCAGGTCAATGCTCTTTTTTATTTTGGAGGTTAAGCTCAACAGACATCTCAGTGATGCAAAATGTTTTCCTTTGTAGGGCTGGTTCCCCCACGTCTGGCGTTGGAGTGACATCATTCCCACGCTGGGGTCTGCAGTCAGCCATTGATCTTGATGTACCCTCTTTGCAGGCAGTAATGTGTGTTCTTTCCTTAGCATTTTGGGCAGGAGATGCATCATGCTGCCTGCTGGAGCCCAGGGAGGAGCATCATCAAAATGAAGGATGCCAGAGGCTTAATTGGTCTTTGAGGACCAGCCCCCAGCTCGTTTCTGTCTTCAGCTCCTTTCCACTGTAGTCGTTCCCTTGGGTCTGAAGAATTGGTATGAAAAAAAGAGTTTTCCATCGCAGTGAGTCTCAACTAATTTTATTCTGTGTTTTGGAGGAAACTGTGTGATATTCAATAGGCAGGAAAATTGGGGGAAAAAAAAAATAAAAATCACAGGGTTGTCCAGAAATTACTCTGAAAAAGCTGCTGATTTTTCAGACCGGAGCATGAAATCCTTTGCACCTTGCTCCCCTGTTTGAACCATCTCTCAGCAGTCTAGGGGCTGTAATTCTCTGCTGTGCTGTCATTTGCTCCCAGGAAGCAGAGAGCAGCCCTCTCCTGCCAGGAGACTGGCAGGATTTCTGCAGAGGCAGCACCACCCAGCAGAGGAGCTGAGGACACTGGAGGTCAGGGCTGGACACGCTGACTTCCTTTACCCTAATTAACAGGCTAAGCTTCCAAATGCAGCCCAAAAGCAAGTGCGTGGTGGTGGGGGAGGCAGAGGGAGTTGGGATGCATGGAGGGGTGAGTGATCCCTCTGGAATTGCTGGAGAATTCCCGTGCCCACTGGCGACTGGGAGCTGTCAGCGCTGCGGCGCGCGAGATGGAGGTCACAAACCTCTGGAGGAACATTCTGCACAGAGTGGATCCAGTAGCTGTCATCCACATCTGAGGTTTGGGAAGAGCTGTGTACAGGGGGATGGCAGCAGCCCCGTAGCTTTTGTTTCTTTAATTGCTAACAGCTAGGCACTGCTGTTCTCTGGAGGAGAGGGGAGATGCTCTGGTTTATATTTCTCTTCTTCTATTACTTTTACCTGGCTTGCTTCAGTCTCTGCTGCTGAGCTCTGGAGGATTTTCATGCTGTTAAGATAGAATTAGCCAGCACCAAAGCAAAGGGTTTGTTTTTTTGGTTTTTTTTTTAAACTTATTTAACTGTGAGACAGCAATAGGGAAATGTCACCAAACATTTGCTTGGTTCTGCCGTCAGGTTGGTGTAGCAGGGCTTTCAGATGGTTGCCCATATGTGGAGAAAACACATTTTCAGTTACTCATACTGCAAGCAGCTGTGTCTGGAAAAGGCAACCTGCAGCTCTCTTTACTACAGGGTGCAAGGCAAATTCATTTTCTGTGGTAGTGGCAAACTTTAGATGGGGTCTAGAAATATTTTGAATAGCTGATGGTGTGAAACTATTCCTGCTCTGTATGGTGGCTTTTGTTTTGTTTTAGCTGCTGTGGCCCTAATGCCAAAACAAGGCTGAATTGTCACTCTTGGGCTATTTTGTGCAGGTCTCTCCTGCAATACAGCTTGCAGCTGATTGCTGGTGGAGATGTCTCCACTTTGCACAGTGGGGAGATATCATAGACCTCTAGAATGATTTAGATTGAAAGGGATGCAAAAATCAACTTAAAGCCCATCTAATTCCACCCCCTGCCATGGGCAGGGACACCTTCCACTGTCCCAGGCTGCTCCAATTCCCATCCAACTGGCCCTGGGCACTGCCAGGGATGCAGGGGCAGCCACAGCTGCTCTGGGCACCCTGTGCCAGCCCTGCCCACCCTCCCAGCCAGCAATTCCTCCCCAATATCCCAGCCAGCCCTGCCCTCTGGCACTGGAAGCCATTGCCTGTGTCCTGTCCCTGCCTTGTCCCCAGTCCCTGTGCAGCTCTCCTGGAGCCCCTTCAGGCCCTGCCAGGGGCTCTGAGCTCTCCCTGGAGCCTTCTCTGTGCAGCTGAGCACCCCCAGCTCTGCCAGCCTGGCTCCAGAGCAGAGGGGCTCCAGTCCTGCAGCATCTCTGTGGCCTCCTTTGGACTCATTCCAGCAGGTCCATGTCTTTCCAGTGCTGACTCCAGATGGAGTTGTACCAGAACAGAGGGACAGAGTCCTCTCCCTAGAGCTGCTGGTAATATCTCTTCAGATATCCTCTGGTGTTGTGGGTTGACCCTGGCTGCATTTCAGGCACCCATCAAAGCAGCTCTCTCACTCCCCTCCATAGCTGAACTGGGGAGAGAAAATATAATGAAGAATTCATGAGTTAAGAACCGTGAGAAGTGCCTCACCAAATACCATCATGGGCAAAACAGATTCAGCTCCCCAGCATGTGCTTCCCTCTCCACAGGCTTTCAGTGTGGTCACAGTCTCCTCTCAGGCTGTGTGGGCTCCTCCAGGGGCTGCAGGTGCATCTCAGCATCCCTGTGCCCTCCACAGCTTCAGGGTTAACGCAGCTCTTGTACCTGGAGCAGCTCCTGCTCTCCTTCTCCACTGCCCTTGGTGTCTGCAGAGTTGTTCGTCTCACATCTTCTCACCCCTCTCTTCTCTGGCCACAATTAAAACTGGGAAACAATTTTTTTCTCCTTAAGTCTGCTATCACCATCTTTCCTGATGGGCTTGGCCTTGGTCCCTATCCTGGAGCTGGCTGGCCTTGGCTCTGCTGGACATGGGGGAAGCTGCTGGCAGCTTCTCACAGAAGCCACCCCTGCAACTACCAAAGCCTGGCCACACAAACCAGATAAATCTGGGTAAGAGCATTTTCTACCCCACACCCACAGGCAGGTGTGAAGCCCTCATGGACACTGGGATCTCCCATCCATCAGCTTGTGCTCTGAGTCAATGTCTTCAGGTTGGTCAGTGCTTGCTCTTGCCACCTGTGCCATAGCTATCCTTCTCCAAACCCAGCAGTATCTGTGCCAAAGCAGCACATGCTTGCCTGGCTGAAAAAAATCCCCAACCCACCCTTGAGCCTATTTAGGGTGCCTGTGATTTATTATTTTCTTTATACAGTGCAAATGGGGGGTGCCTGTATGGCAGTACAAAGCAGGAGGAGAAATGCTGCTAAGTGCTGATTACTTCTTCATGTGGGCACAGCAAGGGTTCACTTAGAGGTCTGGGGAGAATGGTGTTTTTGTGATTCTGTAAATGGCTGCACTCAAAGGTGGTAATTTGAATTTCTCTAGTCCCTATATATATATATCTTATTTATATTTTTTTAATATATATATTTATTTATTAGCCTGGATAGATCCAGTGGTGAGGTTTTGGCTTTGCCATCCCCCATCCCTTGTTAGCAGGATGCTTCTGTTATCTTTTGAGATGAAAGGTGCCCCAGAAATGTAAACCACCGATGAACTGTGCTCCTTTTAATGTAAAATAGTAATAATAAATACTGTCCTGCTGTTCCCCTCATCCCTTGTCATCACAAAGCACTCCATAAATTGCACTCCAGCCTCCTGCATTCCAGCTGTTGTGCGTACCGAGACACAGCCGTGCGTGGGAATAAAAGAAATACTACCTTTGGGGTCACTGCTGATGTTACCCACAGGTTAATGCAAGTGGTTTGTATTTCCCTTCACTCCCCCTTAATCCAGTCTCTGATCCATGTTGATCTGGAGGCTGAGTTCAGCCTGCACAAGTTTATGCCTTTATCTCAGATGAGTCCTAGTACCAGCTGTCACAGTGGCTGTCCTGCATCTCTCTGGTCTTGGCAGAGTCAGTGACCTGGTCTCTGCTCACCAGGCAGTAGATTGAGGCTCAGTGGAATCCCAGGTGTTCAGCTGTCCAAAAAATGGGACAGGGTTATGTTTTTGAAGGCCTTGCTTTGCTGCCTTGTCCCATGGATTTAAAACTGCTGCCTGGCGTGATGTGATGCTCAGGTTTCCCTTTGGCAGGCACTGTTCCTCTCCTCCTGGGCTTGGGTCTTTGCTCATGGAGGAGAGTCTCAGCCATCCCTAAATCATGTTTTCCCTCTTGTCAGCCGCAGCTCCTCCCCATCCAGTATCCACTCAGAGGGTGAGTGTTTTGGAAGGAGGGATGAGTGTGCCTGAGCTCTCAATGTCTCCACGGGGAGCTCCTGGCTGCTCAGAACATCCTCTAGCTCCTGGATTGTCCTTCCTTCGTCATCCTTATCCTCATGCTTTTGGCCTGGGAGAGAACATCAGTAACTCAGGTGCTGCCCATGCACAGTAGTTGAAATTCCCCAAGTGAAATAAATTTTTAAATTTGATTAGACATAAAAAAACTTTTTCCTAATTCTGAACCAAATTTATATTTTGGAATCATAAAATGGTTTGTGAAGGCTGCTTGTAGTGGGCCTGGACATCTTCCATCAGATCAGGATGCTCAGAGCCCCATCCCACCAGGACTTGAGTGTTCCCAGGGATGGGACAGCCACCTTCTTTGGGGTCTTCTTTGTCCTCCAGAACGGGAAGGCAAAAGGTTTGATTAGTGTTCATCTACAAACTGGCCTCCACACTCATTTGTGGGCCTCAGGAATATCTAAATTATCCAAATCCAGACTGGGCTCCTGTGATCTGGCTGCAGCCTGTGGGACGATAACCTCCATCACAAAGGTCCAATCCTGCAGCCTGGGTTATTTTAAAGCAGGTAAGTGGAAGAGCCCACTGAGATAAATGCTCAGGTAATCACACAGGTCCAAACTGTGAAACCACCTTATGTCATCAAAGCAATTTGAAAATCAATTTGATGTCTGGCAGGCAGGCAGACACGTCGGGTCCCTTCGGCGTTCATTAGCATTCAGGTGCAGCACTCTGCCAAAGCTGCTTTTTCTGGGAAAGCTATTGAAAAAAAAATTAAAGGAGGAGGAAAAATTAAAATTAGGCATTAACCATAATTTCCTCTCATTAAAGGTAACAACAGCCCCAGCACCAGTCTGGGCTGGGACTGGTTTATGTGTTTTCAAGACAGGGAAACAGAGTGCACACCACAAAAGTGAAGTGATGATCAAATAAGAAAGCAAATGAGGCTCCCCCCTCGTTTTCAACAAAGGCAGGAGCGGGGCCAGTGGCAGAGTGGTTTAACTGAGCAGTTGGAAAATTGGAGGTCAAAGCCTGACATGGCTATTGATGAATTGAGGATGTTGGAAGAAGAGTAGCAGACATCACGAGTGGGCTGTAGGGACTGAAACATGAAGCAAGATTAAAAGAAGTTAAGTACCTGGAGGTGGTGTGGCTGTGCAGCAGTGAGGTGAACCATAATTACAGTCACCACATGCTGCAGACTGGAGAGAGACCAAGGGAGAGAGGATCAGAGTGGGGTAAGGCAGAGGAAGGGGGGGAAGACTCAGGGTTTAGAGTCTCTTTGTTCCAGATGTGTTTGGGCAGGTTGTGTGGTGCAACACCTGCTGGTCACCTCTTTTTTGCCATCTCCTCCTGAGTTTATTCTAGTTCATACCCTGATGTTTCCCATACAGCCTCAGGTCATTAATGAAGGGCTGGATTGTGCTTTGCTGGCTGAGGATGAGACTCAGGCAACCTCCTGTAAAGCATCCTCATGGACATGGGGTTCAGTGCTTGAAGGAGCAAATACTTTGAAGCTCTGGCCTGGTGATTCATACCATGTGGGGCATGCTGAGCAGAGTGCTGGGATGGAGCTGGCTTAGGGCTGGGAGCAGCTCTCAGAAGACTGTTCCTGCCTGGTGTTGTCAGGTGTCAGGCTCCCATTCCAGCTTTCATTGCAGTGGTGTCACTTAGGTGCTCTTGCTTGATGAGGTCGCTTGTTTTCATGAAGACTTCATGAGCTTCATATTTTCCTATCATCATGCCTCCCTTTGAAACTACAGTGGAGATGATGCCCTGGGCAGGTGATGTACTGAAAATTGTAGGTGCAGAGACTTGCATGCATTTTTTTTATTAAGCTTTCTGGTTTACAAAGGTAGGCTCTAAATGAATCCCTAACGACTGTGACTGCAAAATTATGCCCATGAATCCAAGCGTAGCAGCATCTTCCTGAGTCTGCAGGTAGCCTGAGACAGTAAAATAATGGGTGAGCACTTCTGCCTCTTACCAGATGCTTCAGGAAGCTCAGCTTGGTGACTTTGCCTTGATTGGTTTCAAGTAACTTTTTCTCTGATGGTTATTTTGGTGTCTTAAGTGACAAAGAGAATGGACTGAGGGGTGGTGTGGGGTTGTAACTAAGTGACTTTTAAGGTTCCATTTAACCCACACAATTCTCTGATTCTGTGGTTCTAAATCTCCCAAAGCCTGCCATCACCATACTTTTCCATGTTTGCACTGATTGCATCATCAATTAATTGACTGAAGCCATGTTTGCATGTGAAATTTTTCATCTGGCTTCTCCAGGAAACAAATCTGAGATGTGGCTCTTTCTGTATCCCATGAGTAATTATTGAACCATGAAGTGGAGAGGGTCAAATTTGTTAGAGGACTAGGAATAATTTGAAGATTTCTTGAGGATAAATATCTTTCCAGAGGCCCTAATGACCTGAGTGGGGAGACATCTGCAGTGACATGAGACACACCAGTGATGGTAGAGCCATGCCATGTGGTTGCCACCCAACTGCAGATGGGTGGATGCTTTTAAACAAATTAATCCTGAGGGTGCCTGCAATCTCTGTGCAGCCAGACACTCCTGGGATAAATCCTGGACCTAATTCTGAGCTGTCTGGCATCTCATGTAGTCATCCAGCTTCTGCAGAGCAGGGACAGGCAGCAGCCTCACGGGTGTTTGACTGCAAGGCACTGAAGGACTGGACCTTTTGCATGTGTCTGAGCCAGGCAAACGCGAGTCTAGAATCAAATTAACAAACACAGCAACTTGTGAGTTCGTTAGACATGACTAAGGGCTGCTTGGGTTAATGGAAAAGTTGAGCAGAGCTTAATTGTTCCTGCATTAAAGAGCTCATGGAGGAGCTGTGGAGGCAATGGGAGGGGATGAGTGTGTAAGGTGACGCTTGGGTGCTTGTGGGGTGGGAGGGAGTAGATAAGCCAGCATCACTTTAGGAAAAATATAAAACTAAGAAGCTTTTTTTTGTAAGGGCTGTTGGTGCCAGAGCAGCTGCAGGAGGTAGCTGGCCTGGGGTGCTGTGGTTCAAAAAATTTTTTTAACACATTTGCTTTATACAGGGGGATTTTTTGCCAAATGAGGTACCGTGTGCTGGTGACAATCTTGCTGTGTGCCATGTGGCACAGAGCCCCTGTGTCAGTGCTGATGGCTGGGAGGTTTGTCTGTGTGCCTGCAGATCCATGTCAGCTGAGTGCTGCTGGACACATGGGCTGAGCCACAGGTCCCCAGGGCTGCCATGGAAGTTGGGCAGTGACACAGAGGAGGCCAAGAGCATCCTCCCTACAGCAGTTTCCCATTGTTTTCTCCAGCCATCCTATAATCCTACAATAGTTTATGTTGGAAGGGATCTTAAGGATCACCTAGTCCCATGCCCCTGCCATGGGTAGGGACACCTGCCACTAGACCAGGTTGCAGTGGCAGAGCCCAGGGGTGGGAGGTGAGGGGTGGGCAGCCTTTAAATCTCTCAACAAAGCCACTTCCCTCCTCCCCACAACCACTCCATCCCATAAAAAGATGTGTTTGTGCCTCCCACCTTTCTCTGCCTTAAACCCCTGGTCTCCATGACCAGCCTCACCTCTTTGCTTGTACATTTCTTGCTGATTTGTTTTGCAGCTATTTGGGAAGGTGGGAGAAGAGGCAAAGAGGAGAGAAGGATTTGGGTAGGAAAAGCATCACAGTTGTTGGAGTGAGTGTTCAGATCCCTGCTGTTGCCCCGAGGGGAGACAGGGACACCAGGCTGAGCATGGGGAGCCCCAGCCAGCATCCACATGCCTCCATCACAGCTGTGAGGACTCAAGGAGAGTAAGTAAGTGTTAGTAAGTGCTCAGTAAGTGTTACATCAGCACAGAAAAACATTCTTGATGCAGAAGCATCATGAGGTGAAATAAAATTTTTATGTGTCTTTTCTTTTTCTTTCTCCCTCTTTTATGCCTCGGTAGCACACACTGAAGTTGTCTGGGTGAATCTGATCTCAGTGCTTGGGTCATTTTATGACTGTTCTTGCTGTTTGCATGGGAGTCAAGTGATTTATGTGCATCTTTGCAGATCTGGGCCTTTAGCTAGTATTGAAGTGCACACCCACGCATGCCACTATGGCAACATCTAATAACCCCAGTGTAGAAAAATATTTCCTTTTCATTGTAGCAGTTAAGCTGGAATTTCTGAGAGGACTGATGGCATGAAGTGCCGAACTCCCACCCAGGTAAATAAGAGTTAAGCATGTTATTCTTTCCAATTCCCTTTTTGACTAACTCCTTGGAGCGTGTCTCTGCTGATGGTTGATTGTGTGGGGAGAGGAGGCAGCTGGAGCCTGGGTGGCTTCCTCACAGCCATTCTTGCTGATACTTTGGAGCATTTAGGCATCACCCCAGAGCCCATGTGCTGGGAAAAGTCATCTTGCCAGTGCTGTGCAGAGCAAGGTGGTGCTGGAGGAGGAAGATGATGAGATCTATCCCCAGCTTTCCTCGATAACTGACTCGCCCCAGGGTGGCTGCAGGATTTGAACTCTATTTTGGCAGCTCTGGCTCCTAACCCTGCTGCCTGCAAGGGCTGTGTCTTCCCTACAAGAGGTTTGTATTGTGGTAATGATGGTTCCAGCTGGGCTCCTGGTCCTCAGCAGTCAGATACCAAATGCTCAATGTGCTCCAGTGGTGCTGGAGTGGTGACAAGGCTTAAAATCCAGCAGAAGCTTTTGGCCCCAGAATGTTGCCTCTCCCTGGGTCATGCTGTAGGATGTTATCTGTGGATACTCGGGGGAGATCCCTGAAGGTGTTTTGAAGTCAAGGGGAGAGAGGGGAGGAATTAAATAAAAATAAGAGAATGTTTGTCCCCCCTAGCCAGCAAAGCGGGATTAATGAAACTCTGCAGAGGGCAGAGGGAGGGCAGGGACACAGTCAGCAAAAACGGATCTGAATGGCTGTAACATAAATATGGAGGGACTGTAGAAATCTGGAGACACTGCCCTGCAGAATTAGCTCAACATTGACTGTTTGAAGCCCCTGCTGGCCTCAAAGGCCCTCATTCAGTACCCACTTTGTTTCAACAATTAGAAAGACGAAAGAGCATCTGTCATGCAAATTGTGTGGTAGGACAGATGCCCAGTGGAGGTCCTGCACTGGCAACCAGTGGTTCACAACAAACAAACAAAAAATATGCCCTTCAGTCCAGGGATCTGCTTTTGGGTTGGCTCCAAATGCCTGTACATTGACAGAGTGAGGTTTTTTCCTCAGGGTGTCCCTTCAGAGCTGAGCTGTGCAGCAAGGGAAGCTGCTCTGCACTGTGCATCATGAGTTAATTACCAACTTCTAATCACATCTGGTGTGGCTGTCTAACAGGCCATGTCCTCTCTGTCACTGGTGAAAAGGCTGAACTTGCTCATTGTTCTGGGTTTTCCAGAGCAGCTGCAGCTGCCCCATCCCTGGCAGTGTCCAAGGCCAGTTTGGATGGGGCTTGGAGCAGCCTGGGACAGTGGAAGGTGTCCCTGCCCATGGCAGGAGTTTGGACTGGATCATCCTTAAGGTCCCTCCCAACCCAAACCTAAGGAACTCCTGCAAAAATTCCTGGAGTGCTTTGGAGGAGAGTCATGGAACAGTTGAGTTTGAGGGAATCTTCAAGACCACGTAGTTTCAATCATGGGCAGGGACACCTTCAGCAACAGCAGGTTGCTCAAATGCCCATCCAGCCTGGCTTTGAGTGTTTCCATGGTGGGATGTGAACCCTTTCTCTGGCCAGCTTGTTCCTGGGGATGGGTTGGGCACAGAATTCCAAAGGCTGATCTGATGCCCTTAAATCCATGATGATGCTCCTTCTTTGCCACTGGATAAATGTCAGCTCCTATTACAGAGTGCAGGGGAAAAAAAGATCCCAGATGACCTCTCAGTCTGAAATTTCAGATGGATAGAGTAAATGGCTTTTCACTCCTACCTACTCATGTTCTGTAGGGATTGATGTGTTTGAGGGAAAAGCCACAACAGCATCTTGCCTTTATTCAGGGCACCTCCCTCTCCCTTGGTGAGAGGGGTGGGAAGGATGGCAGTTCCTGTTCACAGAATGCCTGAGGAGAAATACTTTCCAAATTTTCTTAAAATGCATGATAAAAACTGACATTGGGGTCAGTATTGCTGAAGCATCAGTGACAGGGAGCACTGCTGGAAGTGGAGGCAGGATTTCATGGGGGAGCATGGGCTTGGTGGGTGCTTTCATGCTTTAATCCAAGGCAGGGTAGACCCAGTGGTGGCTCCCATTTGGATCCTCATGGAAGGGATTGTGGGTTGTCCTCTCAGAGGTTAGGGCTGCTGGGAGAACAACCCTTCTGATGGAATAAAGAGAAAATGAGCAGATGACTCTCCAGACAAGTTCTGTAGGCACTTGCTTGGAAAGCAAAGGATTGATTTCTCCTCTTGAGGGCTTTCACATGCTCCTCTGTGTTTAGCTTTGCTGGGCAAGTTTAAAGGAAAATGCTGAGAAAGATGAAATTTCCTATTCAGTCCTCTCAGCTCATTCCCTGGAGCTGGAGGAAAGCTCCCTGCAAGGTCAGTGGCAGCTCCTGCAGTAGCGTGATGGACTCATTTCCCTTTCCCCCCACCACCTCCAGGTCTCCAGGCCCTGCTGTCACAGTACAGCTGTGCAAGTGGCAAAGTGCAGATGCTCCTGGGTTGTTTTTTTTTACGAGCTGGCCCAGCCTTGTTCCCCAGCTCTGGCAGAGGAAAGCTGCAGCTCCACGCACACACGGCATCTGCCGGAGCGCCCGGGGGGCTGGCAGGGCATGAAAGGGAGCTGCAAGGCCAAGCTGGGCTGGATGCAGACTCGGGAGGGGTTTGGGAGCATGTTCCTGGCTTTTTTTTTTCCCCTTATTCCTCTGTGTTTGTGTTGGATGTGCCGGCAAATTGTGCCCTCTGCAGATGGGCTTTGACCTTGGCTGCCACCCAGCTCTGCTGGGGCAGGTAGGGATGGGAATGGATTCAGAGCCTTGGAGACTGCTCAGCCCGTGGAGCATTTTCTAAATATGAGCTCTGATTTATGCCTGGTAGCTACCTTTTTCCACTGTAAGGAAAAAAAAAAAAAAAAAAGAGTAAAATTGGTAATTTATTTTCCCAGGGTAGTGGGAAATTGCACTTACTTGAGCTTGAGGTAACTTCAGCTGAGCTTGTTGAAATCCCTGATCCATCCCAAGGCTCCTGAGTTCAGAAAATAAAAATGAAACAGTGATAACAATCCCAGTGTGCCCCATGAAAGACAGAACGGGGCAAATAGCAGGAGTGTGGGGAGTTTTTAATCTTGTACATGGATGTGCTTGATGGAAAATAAATGCACTACAACTTTAAGGCTTTGCCTGCAGCTAAATATAAGGGTGTGCTGGCTCCACCCTGCTGTTAGGGATACAGGCATTTATTTTTCTGGGGTGGGTTTTTGCTTTTTTTTTTTTTTCCCCTTCTCCTTTCTTTTTTTTTTTTTTTTTTTTTGGGTGACTCTCCACCATGAAATAACCAACAGTTTAAGAGAGTGGTCCTGGAGTGTGCAGGAGAGGTACCTCCTAACATTCTCCCCATGGAAAGTTAAAGGATTGGGACTTAACCAAATTTCAACTTTCATGTAAGTGCTGCGTGCTGTTGTCTGATGGGGAGATGAGGATTAAGGCAGGATTAAGGTCTGTTTAAACCTGACTTTCCCAAGCCCCCAGCCTGCTTGGTGTTAAGCCAACAGCCAGGCTAGCCTAGGGAAGCTGAGCTTTGTGGCTTGGGGATGGTCAGCCTGAGGGGATGATTACTCTTTTCCTAATTTTTTTTTTAATTTTCTTTGGAAACTCTGTTGGCTATTAAAACTCAGAGAGGTGGTAGCAGGGTGTGTTTTCAGCCAGCATTTGCTCAGTCTAAACTTATTTTTCTCCAACTTTCTGTTTTTGAAAGAGAAGCCATTTCATCTCCATTTTCTATAATCATCTGCTTATTTTATTAGCTTTTTCCAAAAGGCTGTATTTCCCCCAATGCCTGGCCACCTGTTTTCTATGAGCTGCTGAAGGTCTGAGC
>NW_027635727.1:0-57815 GCF_903797595.1 Erithacus rubecula | reverse complement strand
GCTTAAGTCCTAATTGAGTTTTCACCTCAATTTCTTTCTTCATGACCTGACAACATCCTTAAACACTTCTGAGTTGCTCGCCCCTTTGCCTAAAGTTGATGCATCCTCTTTTTTCCTGAGTTCCTGAAAAAAGCTCCATGTCCAGCCAGGGCAGTTGTTTTCCTCACTGGCTCATCTTCTGAGACACTGGTACAGGCTGCTCCTGCTTCTATTAGATTTCTTTCTTTAAGAATATTCATACTTTCTGGAATCCTTTATTTTAAGGACTTTTTGCCTCAAAAACAATCAGTACCTGATTTGTGTACACCAAATCTTCATCCTGAATAGTTTCAAGTCTGCTCTCTGTAACTCTGGTGTTAGAAATTTTGTTGATGGCTCTCCTTCTTTCATAGGATGTTTAAAAACTTAATTATTTCATGATAACTGTACCCCAAATAGCCTCTGATCACCACATCTTCTACAAGTCCTTCTCTATTTGTGAAAAGCAGGAGACAGGGCTTCCCTCGGGAATTGGAAGAGAAGGAAACCTCCCCAAAGTGCAGCCTGGAAGGTTCAGCCTGGAGGTGAGGAAGCAGCAAAGTCCCTGCCAGGGCAGAATGTTGGTGGCCCAGGTGTCCCAGCTGAGGCTGGGCCATGCCATGGCTCTGTGTGCCAGGAGCCGGCAGCGCTGGGTGCAGGGAGCCCAGGGAGGGCACAGCAATGCTGGGCTGAGAAATGCTGGGGGCACAGTGAGATGGGCGTGTGCAGCCGGGCAGGGCAGAGGAGTAGCACGCACAGGGGCACAGGCTGCAGGAGAGATGGCCAAGGGCTGGGCAGGGCTGGCAGGGCCAGAGGCACCCAGGCCTTTGTGCCCTGGGCTGGGCAGTGCCTCTGAAGCCCCACAGGAGGAACTTTCCTTGCAGGGGCTGCACTTTGCTGCTGCCCCAGCCCTCCCTGAGCAGGCTGGCAGGGCTTGCAGGGTGATGCCATTTGTCCTTGCTGTCCCTCCCATCCCAGTGCCCCAGAAACAGCCCTGAGACACCCGTGAGGGACAGGCCCTGCTGGGCCAGGCCTGGGCTCTGCCCTTGGCTCTTCTGCTGCCTCCAACCAGCCTAGGTCTTGCTCAGCATTGCAGTTCCTGCTCACAGCCTTTGGCTCCTGTAATCCTGCCCTCAAGGATCTGCTCTCACCAGTCCCTGGAGTGCCTTTGGCAGTCCCTGCCCTCAGTGGGGCCACTGATGCTTCAAGGAACTTGAAGTTTTGCTTCTGACTCCTGGAGCAGCTTCTTCAACCTTCTCTCAGTGCCTGGGGTTCCTGGACTCAGCCCCAAATCCACGCTGGGGCTCATTGGAATACAGAAAGCTTTCAGGTGCTCTTTGTCTTCCTTCAGTTGTCTTCAAATCTCCAGGGTTTGTGCAGCTGCTTGGAGTCAGCTTGGAGTTTTTTAAGGAGCAAGATTTCAAAGTGCATCCCATGAGTTGACTCAAGGGAATATTTTTCTACTTTTCAGTTCAGGAAATGACAGAGGCATTTCCCAAGTGATCTTGATGCTGAATGTCTCCACAGGAGGTCTGGGCACATTTAAGAAAGAGCCCCTTGTGGGCTGACCCTGTTTGGACAATCTGCTTCACACTCCTATGATAGCCATGTCATAATACATCCTACCTGGGACTGACAACCTAAAATATAAAAACACCTCAGTAATTTCTCTTTATAATAAAAATATTACTAAATTTTAGAACTATAATTTTAATTTTAATATTCATACTATTACCATTCTATATTTTTATAACCTATATTTTATTTATTAAAAAAACCTTTACATTATTAGAAACAAAAAAAAAAAAAAATTGGTCATTGCTTCTAAATAACATAATTTCCCTCATTCATTAAGCTCTATTGGTTCGTTAATTCTCCCCCTTTAAGATAATTCATGTTTTTTATCATCTTTATTCATATTTTTTATCATTTTTATTCCACACAGGGTCAGGGTGGGCACTTTGAAGTCCACGGAAACATTTTTGAGCCACATTTGGGGCAGTTTTGAGACTGGGGGAAGAATTTTGAGGGACAGGAGGACACTTGGAGGCAGTCACTGTGCACTAAGAAAGAACTTAGGGATCCTGAGGGTAACTCTCGGCTTTGAAGTGGCTCTTGGGGGCTCTAATGGGGCTCTCTGGGGTGTGGCAGATGATGGGATTTGTAGGAGCACGTATAATACAGTTTAATGGGGCCGCAGAGCATCATGGGAGTTCTATGCACTGCTGCAATGTCTCTCAGTGTGGTGCAGAGAATGATGGGAGATGAAGTCATGGCTGAAATGGCACTCCACAGGAACCGTGGAGCATGATGGGAGCTGTAATCCTGGAAGTGATTCTAACGAAGCATTTGCAGGGTCTGGGAGGGCACTAGGGGGACACTTTTGCCTCTCAACAGAGACTTCAGGTTCCCAGAGTGGAACGCATATGGTTCAGAAGCACTTGGGGGGAGCTTGTGGAGCTCTAACTGAGCTCTTTATGGAGTGGGGCTTGGCAGGAGTTTAAGGCACAGGACTGTGTTATGAGGTGCTCTGACCTCACGGAAGATAACAGGAGATGAGTTCCCAGAAGTAACAGGCATCTGTGGGCTTGGGAGCATTCAGAGGGTCTGGGGACATTTTCTGGGGGGGTTCCAAATGGGTGCTGAGGAGGAACTTAGGGATCCTGGAGGGTCTGGGGATAATTATGGGACATATGGGGAGGATACCGGGGTTCTGTGGAGCGCAGAGCATGACGGGTGTTGTAATCCAAGCTCCAAAGAAGTTTCATCAGACCGTGGGGCATGATGGGAGTTAGAGGCAGAAAGGAAAGATGGCGCTGGCTCCAGTCACCGCCCCCAACAACATGAACCCCCCGTATAGAACCTACTTGGTGGCACCTTGGGCTGAAACACACCTGAGGAGGGTAACTGTTTGCAGTGGGTTAAAGTAAGGACATTTATGTCGCCTAAAAAAAATAAAATTATAAAACCTTCTTTTCCTGAGTGCAGCCCATTCTTTAAGTAAAGCAGGTCCCAGGTGACTGAGGACAGAGGGGATGGGGTTGGGAATGTGGACCAAGGTTGTCCACATTGGGTCAGACCTCAAGACACAGCTTCTCTGAGCAGAACAGACGTCCTGATGAGAAACCCTGGATCAATAGCAACCACAGAAGACTGCATTCACCTTGGCTCTAAAGAGAACAAAAATGAAATACACCCTTAAAATAGCAATAATTCTCAGAAAAAAATTCTCAGAAATATTTCTCCATAACTGGAGTAGGAAACCTGCTGAATGAACTTCACCAGACCAGAGGGATGCTCAGCATCAGAGACACCTTTACTTTCCTTTTTCCTACCTGTCACCAGTGCCTCCATTGTTCTGCTCCATCTGGTACCTTGGGGAACATTCTCAGTCCTGTCTCTCAGTGAGACCCATTAAAAGTTCAAGAAACTTTCAAGTTTCAATTTAATTTTGAGTTCTTGAGAGGATTTTTGAAAAACATTCTCTCAGGGACTGAATCCAATTTAAAACAGACCAGACTCCTGAGAGGGTCATCAAAGTCGTTGTGTTGTGTCTCCTGGCACAGAGGGAGATAATGGCAACCAGGAAAAGCTTCAAAAAGCCATTTCTACTGAGAAGCTGCTCCTCTCCCAGCCCATCAGGGCTGAGGGCACTGCCTGCAGTCACTGAGGGGACAGGAGACAGGCACAGACAGGCTAAAGGCAATCAGGACTGGGAAAACATTGAGCTGAGACTTCACATAGAGAAACATCTTCACAGCCCTGGACATGGTGAGTGTGTGGGTGCAGGGCAATGTCCCCTGTGCTCCTGGAGGGATCTCCTGGAGCCAGCACAGCCCACAGCCAGGGGGATGTGTCAGGAGGACTCTCCCAGTTTCTCAGAGGCACAGGATGAGGATGTGCTGCAGAGCAGGGCTGCCCTGGGCACTATCAGAGGGATAGGGCAGGATGGCTCCTGCTGCCAGGGATGGCTGCAGGGGCTGAAGCTGGGGCTGCAGCCAGGGCTGCTCAGGGCTGTCCTGCAGAGCAGCTCCTGCAGCCCTCAGGGCTCTTGGCCAGCCCAGGGGATGTGCCACCTGCCAGGGGCAGCTGTCATCATGCCTGGCAGCTCCCCATGGACTATGGGGAGAAGTTGGAGGTGGAAGGAGCCACCCCCATCAGGACAGATTCCTCCTGCTGTGGAAATGGTGCTGCATGGCCAGGGCTGCTCTCAGATTTCTCCTCAAGGGAAGGCAAAAGGGCTGTCAGGTGTGTCTGTGTCACTGAGACTCCTGCACTGTCCCACTGGGCATCAGCATATCTGCCTCACATCTCCCTCACAAAGTGCCTCCTCACCCTCCTCTGGTTGCAGACAGCAGCAGCAGCACCTTGGCTTGCAGCATTTCAGTTTGTGTGAGCTGCCCTTAAGGTTCTGCTGGCAGGGAGATGTCCCTGGGCAGTGCCCTGTGCTGGGAGAGGTGTGCAGGGCAGACCTGAGTCCCCAGGGCTGGGCTGGGCTGGGCTCTGTCTGCACTGGGAAGGACAAGGCTTTGATAGAGGGAAACAGCTCCCAGTAGGCACAACTCCAGGCAGCAGAGAGCCGCACCAAACCTGGATATCCCATCCTGTCTAGCTGCACAGGGAAAGAAACGTGGGTTTAGAAAATCTTGCTTTGAAACCAGATCTTTCAAAAAGGTCTTCTTTAGTTTTCAGGCATATTTTAAATGCAGTCATTCCGAAATATAGGTAGGTGTATATGAGCAAAGGGCAGCTGCATACAACCAGTGGGTCTGACTATACTCGGGCACAGGGAGCCCTGGGCACCCCAGTATTCAGGATCAGACCAGTGCTTAAAGAGGTTTTCTCTCCCTTCAAAAAAAGCAAAACCCTGAGCTCAAAGATAAAAAAAAGATAAAAAAAAGTGAGAGAAATTTCCCCAATGAAAGAGAAGAAATTTTGGATAAATATGTAAGAAAATAGCATAGGATTGACACAATGAAACCTGTCCCAACTACTCTGTCTTCTTTTAACAGTTCCCCATGGCCATATGGCAGAAATGTCCAACAGCAGCTCTATCAGTCACTTCCTCCTGCTGCCATTGGCAGACACGCGGCAGCTGCAGCTCCTGCACTTCTGCCTCTTCCTGGGCATCTCCCTGGCTGCCCTCCTGGCCAACGGCCTCATCATCAGCGCCGTAGCCTACAGCCACCACCTGCACACCCCAATGTTCTTCTTCCTGCTCAACCTGGCCCTCACTGACCTGGGCTGCATCTGCACCACTGTGCCCAAAGCCATGCACAATTCCCTCTGGGACACCAGGAACATCTCCTATGAAGGGTGTGTCATCCAGCTTTTTATATTTCTGTTTTTCATTTCAACAGAGCTTTCCCTCCTGACCATCATGTGCTACGACCGCTACGTGTCCATCTGCAAACCCCTGCACTACGGGACCCTCATGGGCAGCAGAGCTTGTGCCCACATGGCAGCAGCTGCCTGGGCCAGTGGCTTTCTCAATGCTCTGCTGCACACAGTCAATACATTTTCCCTGCCCCTGTGCCTTGGCAATGCCCTGGGCCAGTTCTTCTGTGAAATCCCACACATCCTCAAGCTCTCCTGCTCGAAATCCTACCTCAGGGAACATGGGCTTCTTGCTGTTAGTATCTGTTTATCATTTGGTTGTTTTTTATTCATGGTTTTCTCCTACGTGCAGATCTTCAGGGCTGTGCTAAGGATCCCCTCTGAGCAGGGACGACACAAAGCCTTTTCCACCTGCCTCCCTCACCTGGCTGTGGTCTCCCTGTTTATCAGCACTGGCATATTTGCCAACCTGAAGCCCCCTTCTGTCTCCTCTCCATCCCTGGATCTGTCCCTGTCAGTTCTGTACTCAGTGGTGCCTCCAGCCTTGAACCCCCTCATCTACAGCCTGAGGAACCAGGAGCTCAAGGCTTCATTGTGGACACTGATGATTGGCTGCTTTCAGGAACATTAAACTGCTAGCCAGTTTCTGAAAATCACTTGTAATAAAAGTAATCTTTTATACTTCTTCTTAGTTTGGTTGTGGGGTTATTTTTCCTTTGTTTTAGTTTTATCATATTTTCCATTAAAAAAAGCCACTCTGTGTTCCATTGCTCGTTATGTTTCTCCATCTTTCCTGTGGCTACAAAATGTGTCAAGAAAGGGTTGCAGTCTTCATGGCTTTAAACACACTGAAAGATTTCTCTCCCAGCAAAGTTTTCTCCTGAGATGCCCCTTTTGTTCCCATCTCTGGAGCTGCAGAAGCAATGCCTGTGTGCAGAGCTGGGGTAGATCAGTGCTGGCACAGCAGCTGTGCCCAGCAGCAGCAGCACCTGGTGTTGCCAGTGCTGCTCCCGTGCCACTGCCCCACTGCCCTCCTGCCCCTCATGTTGCTGCAGGGCCTGAGTGCTCTCAAGGACGGGCACAGCCCTGGGAGTGGCAGTGCCGGGACTGCAGCAGGGGCAGGCCATGGGCACTGCTGGGACAGCACTGATACCTCAGGGCAGGGCCTGGGGGCTCGAGGCTCCTTGCCCAGCCTCTCTCCACAACGCTTGGCCAGGCCAGTGCTGAGCAGAGAAAACCCCCGTGAGCAGCCCCAGGCTGGTCATGGGCAGGCTGAGGGCAAATAGCATGGCTGGTGCTCTGCAAGGTCCCTGCAAGGAAGAGAATCTGGCAAGGAGTAGCAGAGCAGGGGCTGATCCATCCCCACTGCTCTGGACAGCCCAGGGCAGCGTCCCAGAGCATCCTCATGCACCTGCCAACAACATCCCCCCTCTGCAGTCCTGGCCTCTACCCCAGCTCACACAGGTGCCACATCCTTGCAGGCACAGGCACGGCAGCACTGACTCAGGAGCCCCTGTTTGTACTGCACAGAGCAGGTGTCAGCACCCCCATGGTGCTGCTGTGGGGAGGTAGAGCTGAGTGAGCACAAATGGCATCAGCCCCTTGGGCCAGCAAGGGCTGGGACATGGGAGGGAAACCATTCAGGTTTGTCTGGGGTTCTGAAGTCAGCCAGAAAATTTGTTCCCATGAGCTGTGAGTTTCCTGTCCCACTGCAGATGTTGGTAGCACTGAGCCAAGGCTGCCTGACAGCCACCGCCAAAGTGTCCTGAGCATTTTCTTTGCTTCCCCTTTGAATTCCTTAATATTTCCTAATCCTGGTTTCTTCCTCCTTCTCATCCCTGTCACCTCCCCTGCAAATAGCCCATCCCAACTTGCCCTTTCCTCTCTGGCCCAACTCCCCATTTCAGTTCCTGGGCTGGGTCCATGCAAACATCCCTTGGGGTGCAGGATCATCCTACAAGTGCTTCAGGAATTGTCTGCAGGCTCCTGCAGTGCCTCGTGCTGCTCCCTTACCAGAGGCATCGCAGGCCAGGGGGACACATCTGGGCTGCTGTGTCTAGGTGTGGGATCCCTTTTCTGGGCAGTGAGAAGGGGCTGGAGAGGCTTTACAGAACTGACAGGATGGGCTTTGGGACTGTGTGGAGAAGCTGAGGGACCTGGGCTGCTGGAGCTTCTGAAGCAGAGACCCAGGGCTCATCCTGCAGCTGCTCCAGGGGTAGTTTCAGATAATCACAGAATCAGCGCGGCTGAAAAAGACCTTGAAAATCATCAAGTCCAACCTGTGCCCTAACACCTCCTTGTCTCCCCTGAGCCTTTTCTTCAGGATAAACAAGCTGAGCTCTTTCAGCGATTCCTCACAAGACTTGTGTTCCAGACCCCTCACTAGCCTTGTTGCCCTTGTCTGGGCACTCTCCAGCCCCTCCATGTCCTTCCTAAATTGGGAGCCCAGAACTGGACACAGTACTGAAGGTGTGGCTGTACCAGTGCTGAGGACAGGGGAAGAATCACTGCTCCTGCTCCTGCTGGCCACACCATTCCTGATCCAGGCCAGGAGCCATTTGCCTTTTTGGCCCCGTGGACACACTGCTGGCTCGTGTCCAGCCTGCTGTCCATCAGTTCCCCCAGCTGCCTTTTTGCTTGGCCACTCTTCAGCCACTCTGTCCCCAGTCTGGAGCTCTGCAGGGGTTGTTGTGGCCAAAGTGCAGGACCTGGCACTTGGTCATGTTAAACCTCACCTGGTCGGATTTGGAACCTGGATCCAGCCTGTTCAGATCCCTTTGCAGAGCCCCCCTACCCTCCAGCACATCCACACTCACAACCATCTTGGTGTCATCTGCACATTTGCTGATGTTGCACTCAATGCCCTCATCCAGATCATCAATGCAAATATTGAAATCCACACTGGCTGGCTCTGATCCCTGCAGCTGCCATCCTGCAGGTGCCCTGTGATGGCACTCAAGGTGATCTGTTCCATCACCTTGCTGGGCACCGAGGTTAAGCTGACAGGCCTGGAGTTCCCCAGATCCTCCTTCCGGCTCTTCTTGGGGATGGGCTCACACTGGCTCCTCCAGCCCTCTGGGACCTGCCTGCTGAGCCAGGACTGATGATATACGATGAAGAGGAGTTTTTTGCCTTTTTAAATTTTTTTTAAGCAATTTAAAAATTTTAATTTTTCTCACTGCAAACAGACACACTTCTCAGGTGTGTGCCAGCCCAAGGTGCCACTGAGGAGGTTCCCTTTCCTCAAGTCAGAACCCTGCAGGGAATGTTTGAGATCTTTGCACTTCTTCGTTCCCTGAGACCTTGAAGTGTCACAAAGACCCCTTGGTTCCATGAGGTTCCACACTGTCACAGTGGATATTTGTGTCCATGGGACCCCATGGTGTAACAATGCTCTTTTTGGTTCTGAATTGCTAAAATGTGAGTATTGGTCTAATACCGATACTCAACTGTGATGGACAAAAGACTAACAGTTTAAAGTTAGAAAGTGTATGTGTATTCAGTGCTGGGCAGCAGCGTGAGCTTATCCTGTAATACACACTGCCAAATCACATGTGATCACAGAGTCTATTTATTGACAAATGATACAAACAAATACATATTAATAATAACAGTCCCTCCCATCTCCCACTTCCTATGGCAATTAGTTTGAATAGCTATTAAGCATGTGTGATTGACTTCTTAAATTAAAGTCTGGGGTCATTTTCATGAGGAGGGGTCTTAAAAGGAGGATGTAAGGTGAGTCTTCCTCACCCTAAATTTTTGACCTTTTCTATCAATGCCAATACGAATTATTTCTGGGGATAGTCCAATTTTCTGAAGAATGGGTTTCTGGTTGCATTCTCTATGTTCCTTTGGATCTGCTCACTAGTTTCTTTTTTTCCTTTTATAAGCACAGCTGAGCAAACATAAAATGACAGACAATAAATTATTAAAGTTTAAGATAATTACTCCCTTTGAACTTCTAACTTTTAATTATTTTCAGCAAGGTAATTAAAATCCTAATTTTCTAAGATTAGTGTTTCATTCCTCACTTCTCCTTTCAAATTAGTAAATTTTTTTACTCAGTATGGGTATTTCTCTTCATCTACCCAAGATGCATGGCAGCGATCTCTTAAGACCAAGCCATATGCCTTTTATAGCAATGCTAAGTCTGCCTCTTGTTGTAGTATCCTCCAATTATAAATAAGTACAGCGATAGACAAAATCAAATTCATAATAACTAAAATAAGCAGCACAATGATTGGGAGGGTTAAGGCATTAAGCAAACTAGTTGCTGTTGGTGACCATGCAAATAGCACATCCCACCAATGATGAGACAGGTGTTCTTCAAATCGTTTAAAAACCCCTTTTATGGTCTCTGTATCATGGTGTATTGTGATCATAGTCCTTTCCCCTTCATCTTGAATCTCTTTTAAATTTTTTTTGATTCTTGATGTTTTAGTAGCTGAGTGACTAGGGTTAAATTCATTTCTAAAGGCACAGGCAATATTTCTTGCACAGTAACCAGGTTTGCCTTTATGTACTGATGTGGTATTATAGGTGACTGATAGGAAAAGTTGCATCCTTTGATTTTAGTACAATTGCAAACACATAAATTGAATTGAGTTTTATCAACGATTGGATTGTCTATTATTATAGACATGGGACATGCTGTTCTGAGACAGACACAACCTTGTCCCATATACACAAGTGAAGTTGCTTGGTTGGTTAGATGCATTTCAAAGTGGCAAATGCTTTGGTCTGTGTCCAGGCAAGCATCTTTGTTATCTTCCACTGTTCCCTCACATATATATCTCAATTGTTTTCTCATAGAATAGGGCTCTAGATAAATGCTCTTGCATTTTCCTTCAACTTCTTGTGCCCACATTCTTTGTTCGGAAGGATACAATGCTGTCCCTTCATGATTTAGTCCTAGAACAAATATTGGATGCATTAAGCTCACAGATGCATTATGTATAGTTAAAAAAAAGCTCTCACTGTATTTGTCTCAAGGTCATAGGTAAAATTAACAGAAACTCACCAAGATTGAAGCTCTCTTTCCATTTCAGAGACATTATCCCAAAGAATTTTGCAAATTCCAGCAGGGAATATCCCTTCTTCACCTTCCCTGAGAACTGCGGCAGCCACTGACTGCATCTACATTTGTGCTTGAGTACATCCAACAGCCAGTGAAATGTTTGCACTAGATGTGTCTTTAATTATTACTTCATGGTCTTGTCTTCTATATTTTCCCATTTTGGTAATATTTGAGTCAGTTTCCAATGATTCTTATCTAGTGCTAACAAAGAGAATTGTAAAGGCTGCTATAATTTAATTAAATCACTTCCCATCACAGTCAATTTGTTCATTAACACCTCTGAGTCCATTGTGTTTAAAACTCCCAATTTTGCTCTTAATATCCCAGCAAGGTCTTTCTTTTTCTTAAAACCAGGGGGCATACAATTTTGAAGCCAAGTAGTCCATTCCGTAAAATGAGTTTTGATAAATGGGGCACATTCTGGCTGAATGGCAGAAGCATTTACTTGCATTCCCATTTTTACTTGCTTCAGAGACTGTTCTGAGGTAGTTAGCAGTCTCTGAAATTCTGTTTCCTTCATAATTGTGGGAATTATAGGTTGTTCCTTTTTCTCTGAAATAATTGGAGTCTGGATTGTTACAGCTCTCTCGACACTGGTGGGGTTGATTTGGCTTTGATTTTGTGAAACTCAATGCAATATTGAGTAACGTTAAAATCAAGATCAAACCCTTTTGTTGCACACCCTTCAATTTTAAGTCTAAATTCAGGATACGTGGTCAAGCATTTGTCACAGCAAATCTAGGGCCAACTTGGACGAGTTCCATGGTTGCATGGTAAGCCTCATGGAACCTATCTTGTACAAATGCATATTCACATCCCCAGATATTCCTTCCTTTCCAAGTACATGCATTCATGACCTTTAATATTCTGCTCAAAGCCCTATGAGAGTAGGGATTGTAAGCTTTCTCTTGGCATTGGTAAATCTTGGTTACATTGTACTGTTGTGGTGTTGCTTTGACTCTTATTATAGTCGTGGCAATGACCACAAGGGTCACAACCATTTGCATTATGTCCATAATAGCTATAAGTCCATTACTCGCTGTTTTTGGTGAATTTCAGCTTCCTTTTCCGGGATAAGTAAAGGTGGCCCATCCACCTGGTCCAGATCAGAAATTTGGACCCAAATCTGGGTGATGGTACAAGACGCAATAGAAGGATGAACCCCTCCCACCCAAAACCAATTCCACTGTCCAGGTAACAAATCAGGAAAACAAATTAAGTCAAGTTCAAGTGAGGGTTGTCAAAGTCAACAGCGGGGCCCTCCCCCATGCTGCTAACTGTGTCCAACTTAAGCCCGTGGACCAGGCTCTGGGCGACAGCTAATAGCTGTGCCAGTACTTTGTTTCAGCAGATTCGTGAAACTGTCACTGGGTGGCGAGTCCAGACGACAGGGAGGGAGAATAAACTCCCTCACTCACACTGGGGCAGAAGTCAACTCAGTCACCCGTTACGGGTGTCCAGCGGGACCACTAGGAGGTGTGACTTCCGCAGCTGAGCCCAGTTAGTAACCGACCCTCACAAGCTGCCTTTTTCGAGGAGAGACACGCGTCTTTCCACCTTTTCTGGGTTAAGTAAGGGTGGCCCGTCCACCCTGTCGCATTCGGTAATTTGTCCAAGACACGAATTGTCTTGGGACGCAGCCATGAACATGCCACGCGACGGCACAGGATGTTACACTGCGCCACGCGGCGCGCGGAAGTGAGGTTTCCCAATCGAACAGCCCATCTCACCAACAGACTGTGGTCTCGCCTGAACTCCCAGTGACGTGGCCCTGGACGGACATGGTACAAGTGGACCCTATAGTAGGGGGCCCAGAACTGCATCCAAGTGCCCTGTGGGGTCCGGTACCCTATCACGGCTCTCCACCGCTCGACGCCACTGGGTTGCAACCAGCGCGGAGCCCTGAGGTGGCAGTCCGCGACACTGGCCCGGGCTTGCCCCCAACCGCCTGGCACACCCAGACTACAGAACAGACCGCCGCTACGGGGAACACTCGTCCTGCCGTACAGTTGCTTAGACTTGACGACACAGAGCTCCCTCCAGCTCAGGAGGCCAAGTAAAAGCTGGCCCTGGCAAATATCGGGCGACACCACCAACGGTATCCAGCTGCCCCGCTGTCAAGGGGTCACAGAGTCGGCAGAACTTGGTGATGGCATGACCTGGCTTGAGAATCATGCATCAGCACAAGCTTTTGCACCTGGTTACAACCATGGTGGTCGGTGAAGCCACCTGGAGGTCGTCAACTCCTGACTGGCAGCGTGCCACAGTTCCAGTCGCTGCCAGTTTGTCCAACTGACCGGCCCATGGACAAGGCCTTTGGGAAGAGGACACTCCCATCAAGATGGGTGAGCCTCTCCCCGTCAAGTTGGTTTCTACATTTTGTGAAACTGCAAGTGGTTCGCGACGCCACTGCAGGGGAGGGATGGGACAACACTCCACTCACAACTGTGGCAGTAGTCATCTTAGCCACCTTTAACGGGTGTCCAGCGGGACCATCGGGGAGGTGTGACTACCGCAGCTGAGCCCAGTCAGTAACTAGCCCATCTCAAGCTGCCTTAAGAGAGTCATAGTTAAGAGAGTCATAGTTACTCCCGCCAGTCGTGGCAATGACCACAAGGGTCACAACCATTTGCATTATGTCCATGATAGCTATAAGTCCATTACTCGCTGTTTTTGGTGAATTTCACCTTCAGATCTCTGTTGCCTAGTGCAATTTTCCAAATTTCTTCAGGAGCCTTCTTCAGTCGGGAGTGATGGATCCACGCCTTCTGTTCTTTGATCTTGACTGCCGTGAAGGTGGTGAGGAGTACCTGGAATGGTCCTTCCCACTGTGGCTCCAAAGTCTTCTCTGCAAAAGACTTAACATATACATAAGCCCCAGGTTGAACATCATGTGCTGGCCCATCTAATTCTCTGCTTTGGGCCCCAGCCACGTTTTTTCCAATTTTTCTAAGTTGTTTATTTAGGGCTACCATGTATTTGTGTAGAGTTTGTTCCTCTACTTGAATGGGTGTTATTCCTTCTTGGACTGCATATGGTCTCCCATACAATATTTCAAAAGGGCTTAATTTCCCTTTTGTTCTTGGTTTTGTTCTAATTCATACTAATGCCAGTGGAAGAGCCTGGAGCCAAGGCAAGTTTGCCTCTTGCCCCAGCCTAACAATTTGTTGTTTTATCATATGGTTCACTTTCTCTACTTGGCCACTGGATTGAGGGTGATATGGAGTATGCAATTCCCAATCTATTCCCAGGTGGTGACTAATTTGATGTACAATTTTGGAGATAAAATGTGGCCCTTTATCAGAAGATATAGCGGCTGGGACTCCAAAACGTGGTCTTATTTCTTGTAACAAGGCTTTGGTCACCTCTTGTGTTTTAGCTGTCCGGGTAGGGAAGGCTTCTGGCCATTCTGAAAAGTTATCTGTTAACACTTATAAGTAACAATACCTCCCTTTCCTGGGGAATTCCGTAAAATCAATTTGCCATTGCTGCCCAGGTCCACAGCCTTTTTCAATTTGTCCAGCTTAATTTTTAGGATTATTTTGGAGGCAAAGACTACACTGACGAGTTACTTGTGTACTGTACCTTGTACTTTTCTAGTCAGAATTCTATCCTTTAAATAATTGTACAGGGCGTGCATTCCTCAATGTGTTTTTCTCATGTTCTTTTAGCACTAGTGACCACAACAACTAAGAAGGTACTACAACTTTTCCTTCTTTGGTTACAGCCCACCCTTCCTGGTTATAAGTTGCTTCTCCTTCCTTAATAAGTTTTTATCCTTTTTGTTTTATATACTGGCTTACCTTCGACAGAGATCTTTCCATCTGGAATTAATGCTGCCTTGACTATTTCATTGGGTATCTCACCTTTGGTGTGTCTTTTCCTCTCTGTCCACCAGGATATTTCTTTCTTCCAATTCTGAGCTCACTTTCTGGTGTGCATAATAGCTACCTTTTCAGGTAACTGAGCTGCATCTAATAGTTTTAGTATTTCTTGGGCATGTTTAATATTTTTCCCTTGTGAGTTCAGCAGTCCTCATTTTTTCCCAAATAGCTCCATGTGCATTGTACCACTCCAAATGCATACCTTGAGTCTGTATAAATGTTGATTTCTTTTCCTTTTGCCAGCTCTAAGGCCCGGGTTAAGGCAATTATTTCAGCTTTTTGTGCAGAGGTATTTGTTGGCAATGGTCCAGACTCTATTACCTCTCTGCTTGTGGTAACTGCAGACCCAGCATGTCTTTTCCCACTGATGATAACAGCTGCTCCCATCAGGGAACCAGCTCTCAGCCTCCTCGAGAGGGGTGTCCTTCAGATCCAGGTGACTGCAGTAGGTGGCTTCAATGGTCTCCAGGCAGTCGTGGATCACTGGTTCTCCCATGTTCCTGCTGAGGACAGAAGCTGGGTTCACAATGTTAGTTACCACAATTTCAACATCATCTTGTTCTACCAGTATGGCCTGGTACTTCAGAAATCTTTGTGGGGAAAGCCAATGTCCCCCTTTCACCTCCAGGACTGCAGACACTGTGTGGGATACTAGCACGGTCATCTTCTGGCCTAGGGTGAATTTGTGTGTCTCTTGGATGTTCACTGCTACTGCTGCAGCAGCTCTGAGGCACCCTGGCCACCCCTTGGCTGCCGTGTCCAGCTGTTTGGAGAGGGAGGCGACTGCCTTCTGGTACAGCCCCAGGTTCTGTGCTAGTACTCCCAGAGCAATCCCTTGTTTCTCATGAGAAAAGAGAAAGAATGGTTTGCTCACATCTGGAAGTCCCAGGCTGGAGCTGACATAAGAGCTTTCTTCAGTTGGTTGAAGGCTCGTGTTGCTTCTGTTGTCCACTGAAGATCCCTGCTTCCTTCCGTAATTAAGGCGTACAGAGGTTTAAAGAACAATCCATAGTTATAAATGCACAGTCTGCACCACCCTGTCATGCCTGGAAAGGTTCTTAGTTCTTTCACTGTCTGGGGTTTCGGGTTTGGCATGTTGCTTCCTTATGGTCTTTCCCCAAGGTTCTTTGTCCAGCACTTACTTCACAGCCCAGGTAAATCACTGTTTGTTTCACCATCTGGGCTTTCTTTTGGGATACCCAGTACCCCTGCAGCCCCAAAAAGTTTAGGAGGCTCACTGTCCAATCCACACATGCCTCCTGGGTCTGGGTGGCTATTAAGAGATCCTCCACCTACAGAAGCAGTTCTCCTTCTCCTGGTGGGGGTTCCCAAAACTCCAAATCTTTTGCCAGCTGTTCTCCAAATATGGTAGGGGAGTTCTTGAACCCCTGGGGCAGTACACACCATGTGAGCTGAGTTTTACGTCCAGTTTTGGGATTTTCCCATTCAAATGCAAAAATTTTCTGGCTGGCTTCATGGAGAGGGAGGCAAAAGAAAACATCCTTCAAATCTAGAACAGTAACACAGGTTAGTTCAGGTGTTAAGAGTTAACAAGGTGTAGGGGTTAGCAACCACTGGGTATAAGCCTTCAGTTATTTTATTAACAGCTCTTAAATCTTGTACTAACCTGTATGATCCATCAGGTTTTTTGAGGGGCAAAATAGGAGTATTAAAATCAGATTGACACTCTTTCAATAATCCTATTTGCAAGATGTTTTCTATGATTGGGCTAATCTCTTCTCTGTCTTCCCTTTTCAAGGGATATTGTTTGATCCTTACAGATTGTTCTCCTTCCTTAAGCCAAATTTGTACTGGTGGAGCATTCTTTGTTCTCCCTGGTATATTAGAGGCCCACACTCCAGGGAATACATGATCTTTTATTTTCTTAATAATTTCTTCTTCATTTCAACTTTGATTATTTTTGTTATTAACATTAAGCTTAACAATTTCACATATTGTTGATCTTTTACCTCCAAGCAAATTTTCCCATTTTTAAATATTATTTTTGCTTCCAGCTTGTCCAGCAGATCCCTGCCCAAAAGTGCAGATGGAGCTTTATGCATATACAAAACTTGATGAATCTTCCACTGTTTTCCCAGCTTATACTTTAATGGTTTGCAAAAATATGCTTTTTCAGAGTGGCCAGTTGCTCCCTTTACTACAACATAATCATTTGTTATAGGTATCAGGGCTTCATTTAACACCGAATATGTTGCCCCTGTGTCTACTAAAAATTCCACTTCTTTTTCATTGTTCCCTAGTTTGATTATATCCAGAGGGTCCTCTAGGGTAGGGCCCTCCAGTCCCCTTCAGTCCTCCTTTATATGAGCCACCACCCCCTCCCCTTTTCAATCACCTTTTCTTTGTTCATCACCCCTTCTTAATTCTGGACACTGTTTTTTCAAGTGTCCAAATTTCTTGCAATATGCACATGGTTTTTTTCTAGTCAGGGTGGTCCTTGTTTTGGGGGACCATGCTCACGTTTCCCTTTTACATTTTCCTGTGTTATTGCTACTAGTTTCTTTGTCCCTGGTTTACACCCCTCTTCCCAATTGCTGAAAACTCTCCATGCATCATCTAACAAAGTTTCCAAATTCTGACTTGCTGGGCCCTGCATTTTCTGGAGCTTCCTCCTGATGTCACCTGTAGATTGTCCTAAAAACAGGTTTACCAATTGTTGTATTCCCTCATCAGATTCAGGATCCAGGGTGGTGTGTTGATGCATTGCCTCTCACAATTGGTCTAGAAATTCAGAAGGAGTTTGAGAGGAATTCTGTTTAATAGCATAAAGGGCTGACCAGTTTATAGTTCTAGGAATTGCTCTCTCCAGTCCTTTTATTACTAATTCTTGATATTTTATTAGCCATGCTCTTCCCTCTGGCATATTAGCATTCCAACCTGGGTCTTGAAGGGGAAATACATCCATAACATCATCCTGTGTTATTCTACAATTATCCTCAGCTAAATCTTAGGCCACCTTTAAAACCATCTGCCTCTCTGATTCTGTTAAGGAATCAAGTAATATTTGAATGTCTGTACATTCAGGCCTATGTTGTTTAACCATAAATTTAATCCTTTTTGCAACACTTAGTGGGTCAACTCGATAATTTTTTGCAATCTTTTCCCAGGAATCTAAATGCCAGGCAGTAAAGGGGACTCTGACTAACACTGTCTCCCCCTCAGAGGTGACTGTTTCCCTTAAAGGGGCTTGTATGGTCTCTCTCTGTTTTCTTTGGGTTCTTGATGCTATAGGGCCCTGTGGGGAGCGTTCTTCCTCCTCACTATCACTGGAGGGTAAGGGTGGATACAGTCAGGTTGGCTCCTGTGGCTCGGGAGTGGGAGGGGAGACTCCCTTATTAATTACTGTTCTCTCAAGTGAGGATGAAGCAGGGGATGAAGCAAGGGTAAAACCTGAAGTTAATGGCAATTCCAAATCTCCTTCCCCTATCACTCTCCCCGTTTCTTGTCTTTTAGGGGGTGGTCTGAGCAATTCCTCTGTCTTCTCTTCCTGAGTTTCCATACAATATACCTTGTCAGGATGTGTACACCTTTGATTTATTGAGCATGTGCTGCAACACCTCCTGGGCTTTTCCTTATTAGCTTTATTATCTTTTTCAAGAACCAACACTAAAGGGTCAGAGGGTGGTCTAATTCCACAAGCCCTTTGCCACTCATGGTGATTCCTAATGGTGAAAAACACGTCAGCATAAGTAACTTCATGTCACTTCTGCTCACGCCTAAGGAAAAGCATCAGCTGTACCAAAGTGTTATAGTCCAACGTCCCTGATGGGGGCCACTTCACCCCCTCCTCAAGTTTATAAAGTGGCCACCACTGTGTGCACAACTTAATAAGCTCTCCTTTAGTTTCTGTATTTTTATGGTCCACCAGCTCTTTCTAATATGCCAAAACACACCCTAAAGCACTACCTTTAGGAACCTCTTTGCTTTCACTTGCCCCCATACTGAAAATTCCTTTTTTTCTCAGTGCCTTTTAACCTTATCCTAGCTCCGGAGCTTCGCCTAGCAGTAACTTGGTACAAAGATCTTTCACTTATACACTTATCTGACCCACAATTTACAAAAAACTACACAATGAAACACAACTCAGGGGTTACACTCACAAACCTTTCTTGGACAGAAAAATTCCTTTGTCTTGGGATCCCCCTCCTTGAACCCTCTATCCAGCAAAGGAAGGGATAAAAGCAGCCAACAAAATAAAGAGTTAACAGTAAAAATCAATGAACCAAATCACTTAAAATAACTCAAAAAGACACACATCACACTTTGGGCAAAACACTTTTTTTTTTTTTTTTTTTGTTTGTTTTTCCTGCAGTGGGGGAAGAAAGCAGCTCGGGGCTCACATCGCTGCCTCACCCCTTTGCACTTAAAAACTAACAACACTTAGTCAAAGCACCACTTCTCATACTAACAATTTTAAGGCTTAAAATACACACAACTTACAAATGCAAAACTTTTGCCAACACACTCCCAAAAGCACACAAACCAAAACATGTACAGCACACTGCTGACCCACAATTCAAGCACACAAAGCTCACAAAAACAAGCTGCACACTTAATCACACACATACATTCGGGACACGCAAACTGTGATCAAGCCCAAAAAAGGAGTCACCACAACTGACACCCGCAAGCTTGGTGACCCAAACTGGAAATTACCGCCACACCACCTTTAATCCACAAATCAAACTGGAGCCACCACTGCTCCAGTACCACAGCAATACTGGCAATGCTGTTATTGCCACTGCCCGAGCTCTGCTGACCCACTGCCGTGTGAGCTCTGCTCCTGGGGCCATGACCAGCCCGCCGCTATCCCCCACTACGGGCAAGAGCTCCTGGAGCTGTTACAGCCCCACCTGGAACACAAACCAAAACCAAATTCCACAGAAACTTAAAAACAAATCCACTTAGACTTTTTCACTGTGTGCTTGACGTCTCGCAGCATCTTACCAGTTTGCCTCTCTTACAGGTACTTATCTATAATTTTTAAACACAGCTTTTAGTCTGTATCTCCAGCAGTTCTAGTTCTGCTCCCCTGGGTGCCAGTGAGGAAAAGGAGCCCTCTTCCTAGGAAGATCCCAGGTGGGCACCCTAGAAGGGTCCCAAACCCCACTGGCCCCTCGGACAGAGAGAACAGAGTCCCACCAGAGTTGCCAACTGATTTACCAAAATATGAGTATTGGTCTTATATCGATACTCAACTGTGACAGACAAAAGACTCTCTAACAATTTAAAGTTAGAAAGTGTGTGTTTATTCAGCGCTGGGCAGCAGCATGAGGTAATCCTCTAAAACACAGTTAAAAATCACAGGTGATCACAAAATCTATTTATTGACAAAGGATTCAAGCAAATACATATTCATAATAACAGCCCCTCCCATCCCCTGTTTCCTATGATAATTAGCTCGAATAGCTATTAAGCATGCGTGATTGACTTCTCAAATTAAGTCTGGGGTCATTTTCATGAGGAGGGTTCTTAAAAGGAGGAAGTAAAGTGAATCTTCCTCACCCTAAACTCTTGAGCTTTTCTATCACTGACAATACAAATGATTTCTGGGGATAGTCCAGTTTCTCAAAGAATGGGTTTCTGGTTACATTGTCTGTGTTTCTTTGGATCCGCTTACCAGTTTCATCTTTTCCCATTGTAAACACCGCTGAGCAAATATAAAATGACAGTCAATTATTTAAGTTTAATATAACTACCTCCTTCTAACTTCTAACTTCTAATTATTTTTAGCAAGGTCACTAAAATCCTAATTTTCTAAGATTAGTGTTCTATCAGAGGAAAGTATAATCTCACAACTTACAACTTCTCTGCCATTTAAAAAGGGAAAAACATATCAGCATATGTCACCTCGTCCCATTTTTCTACTCTTTTAAAATATAACATCAACTGCAATATGGTTTCTTAATCCAAACACCCCGAGGGCAGCCATCAGATGCCTTCTCCCAGTTTATAAAGTGGCCACCAATGTGTACACAACTTCACATGATTTCAATACCTCCATACCCCACAAGTTCTCTCTAACGTGCTAGAATAAAGCCTAGGGGACTGACTTTAGAAATCTCCTTGCTCTGACTGGTGCCCATTGTTCTTTCCAGTTTTTGTTTTTGTTTTTGTGGGTTTTTTGTTTGGTTTTTTTTTTTTTTTTTTTTTTTTTTGTTATTGTTTGTTTGTTTACTTTTTTCCTCAAGTTCCTTTATTTTATATCAGCTTTCTTCCTTGACCTGGTAGTCTCAGAATATGAAAATACTAACCACACGCAGTCCTGATTATTTTTGCTCTCTTCTCTAAATTATTTGAAATGCCCCTTCTCCAATAGCTCAAACAGCTGGCTGCTTCTTTCTGTTATTTTACCAAGCAGAAATTCCACAAATACATACTTGTATCTCAAATACCAAAAGATAAACTACAAGGGCAGTCTTATAATTCATTTTACCAAGCTGGCACCATTCCCAGTCTTTTTCAAAAACATCCAAATTCTCCAGCTTTAAACCTTTTCCACAGACTAGACTCACTACTTCAAAATGATTGTGTGCTACTTCCCAATTATAGAATCTCAGGAGCTCCAGAGCACACCGAGGGCACCTGGGTCTCCTTCTACAAGATATACAATGCCATGTCTTGTTACACCCTCTACAGCAGAGAAGGACTCAACTTGGATGCCACCCTGGTTCCCAATGAAAAATCATCAGCCCACACAAAAAGCAAGGAGTTACCCTTATTAGTCCCCGCAGTTGTGGGTTTCTGAAATTATTCTCAAGTGGGAGTTGTTCCCAGGAAAAAAACCAAAAATAATTACTTGTTTGACTCTAATACAATCCCCCCCAAAACACCCTCTTTCTCTTCCCTTTTCCCTGTTTGACAATAGCCGTCTCCTCCTTCACCTGGTTGGAGCCCAAACCATCTAGAGAGCCCTTCCCTGGATGGTTGGGCACTTGCGGATCATTCCTGAGCTTCGTTGGCCACTTTT
Source organism: Erithacus rubecula (assembly GCF_903797595.1). Classification (NCBI taxonomy): domain Eukaryota; kingdom Metazoa; phylum Chordata; class Aves; order Passeriformes; family Muscicapidae; genus Erithacus; species Erithacus rubecula. The sequence goes on along the minus strand of NW_027635727.1, from coordinate 36,505 downwards.
AACAATATAATATAATTCTTAGCAAAAGATGGCAGTGTTGTATCACAAATGAACTGACTCTTAACTTGTTGCAACTGTAACTTTCAACAGAAGGTGGTAGTGTTGCCTCAAAACCGTATGATAGCCATCAGAATTGTAGAAAAATCTCACATCTGATCACAACCAAAATAACAGCTTGCCAAGATAGCATCAATAAACAAGGATTTGCCCAAACTCACCCCCACAATTGCTGGTGGTGCCCTCCAAGGCACGGCAAATCCTTCCACTGGCAGTTTAAACACCAGGATTTGCTCAAGCCCACCCCCAGAAGTTGCTAGGGGTGTCCTCTACGGCAGAGCAGAATCCCTTCACCAGTAACTTAAACATTTCTTTCTGCTTGCAAGCAATACATTTCAGCCCACATCGTGCATAGAACATCTTCTATGTCTTACCAATTTGCCCTCTCCCCCTGGGTAATTTTAAAATCATAAACATACCATTTTGTCCTTGGTCAGCAGACTTGTCTGTCTCCTGCACTGAAGCAGGCAGGAGTGGAGGTCTCTTGTCCAAGAGGGCCTTGAGTTGGTGCACCTGGAGCTGTCACACTCCCATCTGTTCCTGCAGGAAGAGAAGGTCCTGCTGCGGCCACCGAAATGATTAATGAACGGCAAAGACAAAATACCTTTCAACCAGTTTAGTCAAAATAATATGTTTATTTCAGTGCTGGGGGGACACACAGGATTGCTCCCAAAGGATTTTAGCCCTCTATATATTCACAAAGGTCATGCATATTCCAAGATGCCTATACATATTCATCACCTGTCACCGTCCATTCCCCGCTAGGTCTTAAAATTATTTGCCTACTCATTGTGGTTGCGTAGTGTTCCCTTGGTATTGGGTCGGTGGTCTTTTAAATGAGTTGGAGGGTTTCAGGAAAGGAAGTAAGGATCATCTACCTGGCTCTAAACTTTTTACCTCTGACCTGTTACTATGATTACTTGGCACTTTAATCACTTCAGTCTGGTCTTTATTAGTTTCAGTGCCAAAATTTATGATAGATGGGTCTCCCCTGGCTGGCTCTGAGTATTTTCTAATGCATATCAGTTTTTGCTTAAATGCTTCCATATGTGTATTTTGACTGATTCTGAATGTTAAACAATCAATCTTTATCAACTTCTAATCCCTGTACTAAGATGTATACCTCTATGGGTTACATTCCTAACCTCTAGCTTCTAAACCTTCTGAGATATCCCATAACTTGTTTCCTTGAACACACAATTCTTTGAGTTGTAACAGAATACTATAGTTCAGTGGAATCCTACTTTGGGCCATGGTCACCTGGTTGAGATAGATGGCTTTTTCCACAGGAAGGAAAAGTGAGAAGTCCAAGTGTTTTGGAAGAAGATGAGAGGCGGCCACCCTTGGACTAAGCCAGCCTGACCTGTCTCTCCTGACACCTTTCACTTGGGGGAAATCCTTGGACATAGAGATTTTTGGAGGTAGAATCTCAGTTTTGCTTGTGGGTGCCTGGAAAGGAAAAAGAGTTCTTTTAATTAGGAAAGCACAGAGCCCCAGTGTTTCCAAAGGCAGATGAGAGCCAGCCCTCAGGAAGTGAAGGCCAGCCAGACTTGTCAGTCATGGCAGTTTTTGTCCGGGAGCTGTCTTTGGATATAGGGAATTCTGGAGGTGGATTCCCAGTTTTGACCATGGGTACCAGGAGGACAAGAATAGTTCTTTTCCACAGGAAAGAAAGCACAGAGCCCCAGTGCTTCAGTAGCAGATGAGAAGCGACCCTCAAGATCAAGGAACCATTGTGACACTGTGGGGTCTTGTCAGGCCAAGGGGTGATTGCATCACTGCGTGGCACCATGGAACCAAGGACTCCATTGTGACACTACAGGTCCCATGGAACTAAGGATTCAAGGAACAGTGCAGGACCCCATGGAACCAAAGGTCCATTGTGACCCTGCAGGGCCTCATGGAATCCTGGAGGCCAGGATGACACTTTGGGGCCTCATTGAATCAAGGGGCTCTGTAGAGCCCCATGGAACCAAGGAGACCCTTCTGACATTGTGAGTCCCCAGGAAACCAAGGTTCCATTTTGATACTGTGGCACCAAGGAGACCCCTGTGACAGTGCAAGGCCTCATGTAAATAAGGGACTATTGTGACACTGTGGGGCTCGATGGATACAAGGGGCCAGTGTGACAGAGCTGGGACTCATGGAACCAAGGATCCAATATGACACTACCACTGTGACCCTGCAGTGCCCCATGGATCTAAGGGAGCAGGTAACAGGTCTGGTTGGCTTGGCCTGACTGGTACAACTGCCCTTGGCATGCCCATTGCCGTGCTCTTGTCATGTGCCCTGAAACACTGGGGCTCTGGGCTTTCCTTAAAAGGGAAAATAATTGCCCTTATTCAAACATCCACGGTCAAAGTGGGATTCTCCCTTCAAAATTCCCTATATCCAGGGATTGCTCTCAGACAAAAGCTGCCATTACCAACAGGTCTGGCTGCACTTGTCTTCCTGAGGGCTGGCTTTCACCTGCCTTCAAACACTGGGGCTCTGTGCTTTCCTTCCTATAAAGGAAATGCGGGAGCTGTTTGTTTTCAGATGGTTCTCAGGAACAAACTCCAGAGCCCATTATATGCAGATGGTTACAGTAAAAATTTATTAAGCACCAAGAGGGCGTGGCTATCAAGAAATCCTACTGAGGGCTGTCTGCTACAGCTCAAAGTAGGACAGAAATTGAGAATGGGATAATAGGATAGGAAAAGAATAATATAATGAAGGGAGGGAAGAAGAAAGAAATGAAAAGCAGAGGGTAAGGGTGAGGAGGGGGAGAAGGGAGGGTAAGGGGTTATAAGAAAGACAGGAAAAGAGGGGGAGTGAGAGCGAGGAAGGAGAAGAGAGTAGAAGAAGGGAGAAAGAGAGCAAGAGAGAGAGAGCAAGAGCGTAAGAGTGCAATTTCCTGTTTACAACACTTTAAATCTCTTTCTACTATGAATATTTCAATTTCCTCTAACCAATCTAGTACAAAATACAAATTCTATAGCATTTACATAGAGCCTATAGGAGTTTTCATCTTACCATTTGTCCAAGTTTAGGACAAATTTGGGGAAAAGACTTCCAAAGTAGCCCCCCCCCCCCCCGCCCCCTCTTACAATTCCTTCCTTCACCGAGCTCGGAAAGAATTTTCTTCAGGGGAAAGTGGAAAAAACTTATTTATTAACAAAAATACAAAAGAAACACTTCCCAGCACAGACCCAGATGACCAAAAAATTTCACCGAGAGAGACGAATTCAGCTGATCTTCACTGGGAAGGGATGCAGAGCTTCTTGGGCAGACTTCCAGAGGTGGTCCCCGAGTTCAGATTCGTCTCCTCTGGAGCCGGTGCAAATCTTGGGGATGAGGAGAAGGGAGAGAGGGAGAGGGGCAGCCGGGAGCAAGCAAAAACAAGCCAAGGGCAAGCAAAAGCAAGCCGAGGGCAAGCAGCAGCAGCGGCGGCAGCAGCAGCAGCGGTGGCAGGCCAGCAGAAAACAGCAGCCTAGATAAAGCAGCGCAGGGAGGCGGCCGGCAGCTCCATGGTGGGGGCAGGGAGTGGAGCTAGTCACAACACCAACCCAGAACACAAGAATATTTCCTAATGTCCTGCCTAAACCTCACCTTGGCACAGCTTAAGGTTGTGTTGTGTTGTCCTGTCACTGTTCCCTGGGAGAAAAACCTGACCCCACCTGACTCTCCTACCCTCCAGCAGATTTCATACACTCACACTCAGCTTGGTGTCACCAGCAAAGCTGCCGATGATGGACTCAATGCCCTCATCCATGTCATCAATGCAGATATTGAAATCCACACTGGCTGTCTCTGATCCCTCAGCCATCATGCAGGTGCCCTGTGATGGCTCTCAAGGTGATCTGTTCCATCACCTTGCTGGGTACCGAGGTCAGGCTGACAGGCCTGAAGTTCCCCAGATCCTCTTTCCAGCCCTTCTTGGGGATGGGCTCACATTGGCACCTCCAATCCTCTGGGACCTCCTTGGTGAGCCAGGACTGATGGTAAATGATGGAGAGCAGCTTGGGGAGCTCTTCCAACAGCTCCTTTGTCCCCCATGGATGGATCCCATCTGGTCCCAGAGACACCTGTGAGCATCTGAGTGGCTCAGCAGGTTCCAAGATGCTTCTGCCTGGATTACAGGGGGTCTGTTCTGCTCCCTGTCCCTATCTACCAGCTCAGGAGAACACTTGTCTTGAAGACAACCTGTCTTAGTGCTGGAAACTGAGAAAACAAAGCTGCTAAGTACTTCAGCCTTTCCTTGTCTTTAGTTACTGTATTCCCCACTGCATCCAATAAAGAGTAGAGGTTCTCCTTATCCCACAATTTGCCATTAATTTCTTTATAGAATCATTTTTATTATTTTTCAGAGAAGTGGGCTGGTTAAGTCTTAATTGAGCTTTCATCTCTTTAATTTTCTTTCTGCATGACCTCACAATATCCTTGAACACTTTCTGAATGTTATGACCTTCTTTACAAAGGTGATGTACCACCTTTTGTCCCCTAAGTTCCCACTAAAGCTCCATGCCCAGCCACCACAGTCATTTTCCTCATCGACTCACTTTTTGGCATACAGGTACAGACTGCTTCTTCCACATAAGGATTACTTTCTTTAAATGTGTCCATCCATCCTAGACCTGTGTTTTTAAGGGCTATTTCCCTTTAAAAAAATCAGTATCTGATTCAGTTATCCCCAAATCTGCATCTTGAATAGGCCACAGTCTGCTCACCATAATTCCAGTAGAGAAGTTTGGTTGATGACCCTCCTTCTTTCACAGAATATTGAAAACTCAATTATTTCAGGGTCACTGTACCCCAGGAAGCCTCTGACCACCACATCTCCCTCCTTCTCTGGGAAGAGCAGGAGACAGAGATTTTTTTGGAAGTGAGAGTGTTACCAAAAATTCAGTAAAATAAAAAACTCCTTAAAACCAATGTAGCATTAAAAAGCAACAGTCTTTATTTGGCTGCATGCATAGGTGGACAGCTCCTCCCAAATCAGTGCATGCTGAGTACAGGAAAGTTTCTGTTTATATTCTGTAGTTTGCAAACTTATTAATTAATTGTCCTGGACTAAATACACATATGATAATCATTTCCCCAAAATCATTAAGGTATTTCCCCTCCCCTTCACCCATGGGATCTTCTGTCCTGGGGGGCTCTCTGGTGGTCCCTGGTGGTCCTGGACACCAATGTTCCAGTCACCCTGGCTGAGCTGGCAGGACACTGAGGCTGGTGAATTCCAGTTCCCCTTCTTACACAAGGGGCATTGTGGGGTTTCCAGAGGGCAGTGGTTTTGGAGAGCAAGCATTGTGTTAGCTCACGTGGGGTGAGCAATTTATCATCTGGTAACATGAGGTCACAGAGTGGGCTATGACATCACAGAGTGGGATATGCACGGTTCATTGAGCAACTGCAACATCATAGGTTGTCTCTGTAAGATCACTGAGCAGGCTGTGACATCACAGGGCATCTGTGTGACATCCCACCAGGGCTGTGTGAGGTCACTGGGTTGGTCACTCTGCCCCAGCCCCCTCACAGTTTCCCCAGACATGTCCAATGCTGTTCATGCCCAGCAGGGTCCCCTGTCCCTCTGTATCCCCCTGCTCCACCTGGAGCCACAGCCTCCCCCAAGGATGTTCCACAAATCAACCCCAGAGCCTGACACGGGGAAAAGGGGCCAGGGCTGTGTGACCAGGACATCAAGGACGTGGATTATCCAGATCACTGGGGCCTGGATTGGGTTCCCCAGGGCAACAAAGATGTCTGGCAGCTGGAGCAGGCTGAGGGAAGGGCCTCCAAGGTGGGGCTGGATCCCTTTGGCTGTGAGGAGAGGCTGAGGGAGCTGGGCTTGTCCAGCCTGGAGCAGGGAAGGCTGAGGGGCTCCTCATGCCAGTCTGGCAGTGCCAGCCAGGAGCTGATGGAGAACACAGAGCCATCCAGACAGATTTTTACCCAGGGAGCAGATGCTGCAGAGGCTGTTGGATCAAGTTCCTGTGAGCCCAGAATATTGGCATTAGTGCAGCTGTAGCTGTGCACAAGAGAGCTCTGCAGCCACTTTTTCTCTTTTCCTCCCTCTGGGCATGGAGGGAGCTCGTGACTTCAGCGTGTGACTTGTGTGTGCAAAGAGCAAATCTGGGCAGAATCAGGGCAGGGAGGGTTTGGGGCATCCTGGGATCTGTGCTGGGCAGAGAACATGTTTTCTATTGGTCTGAGACTGTCTTCTGTGGAAAGTGGATGTAATATCCATTAGAGAAATGACTTTTGCTTTTTATGGAGCTGTGCCTTCCCTTGGTTTGCTTGCTGAGAATAAATGAACATCCTTCTATGTCTTGAGCAGTTCCTTCTGCAAGGGAAGCAGGTGGGAGTTGGTGCCAAGGAGCTGAAAGCTGCAGGCACAGCCTAGAGTGGAGGAAGCTCAGATTTGCACAAGACTTCTATGAGTGCCAGGGGTGGAATGGGGGAAATGATGGGATGGGGGTAGGGACAAAGTGTGATTAATTGTCAGCCATAAAGGGTTTTGATTTTCATATCTCTGCAGACTCCATTAGGAGGTGCTGGGGATCAATGTCAACTGGAGATTGCTGATATCAGTGTATAAACAGGAAAGGAATAAATGTGGGAAAGAAAATATCTTCTCTCTTTTTGTTCTTAAATGAAATATGTTACAAATGGAATGAAAGATTAGACAAGTACTGCCTTATGCTCAGGTTTCTGGCTGTAGCTCTGTTTCAGGTGGCCTGAAGCCTAAACTCCTCATGATCACAAGTTCTTGACTATGGCTGATTAGGTCTATTTTAAAATGAATTATTTACTGAATGGATTCAACATAAACAGACAAGAATCTTTAAATGGACTACTTACTGTACAGGATAAACAGAAGAAGTTCAGGTAGATACAAACACAGTGCACAATAAGGTTACCTATATTGCAGCTAGTGAAGAAATAGCAGAGATAGGAAGTCAATGTAGCTTACCACCAAATTGATGAGGGAGTGCACATGGAATCCTTTCACTCAGTTTCCAGAAAAGGAACCATGAAGATGCATCCAGACTTGGGAGAGAAGCCCTGCCCGTTTGCAGGGACTATGCAGAAGACTTCTGCTTTGTAAAAGTTGTCTGTGGCTTTTATAGTTTCTAAAGTGAAGTGTGTGTCTCAGAAATTCAAGGCTTATCTCCCTTCAGCTGCTCTCAAGGCAAGATGTTCATGGTCAGCTGGGAATTCCACCTGCCTGGCACCATAGAGAACTCAGGACAGGACAGATGTCCAGCCTGGGTTATCTCAGCAATTCCTGAAGGGGGGAAGATGCCCTGAGTTATGGCCCAGCTGATGGACAGAACAGATGAGCTCTGCTGTGTCACAGGGGAAGTCCTGCTGCAGGAACCTCATGGAACCAAGAGTCTGTTGTGACATTGTGATGGCTCATGGAACCAAGGAGACCTTGGTGACACCAATGAACCTCGTGGAACCAAGAGGCCTTTGTGACACTGCAAGGCCTCAGGGAACCAAGGAGTGCAAAGGTCTCAAACATTCCTTGCAGGGTTCTGCCTTGGGAAAGAGGAGTCTCCTTGGTGGCACCTTGGGCTGGCACATACCTGAGGAGTGTGTCTGTTTTCAGTGGCAAAATTTTGAGTTTTAGATTACTTTAAAAAAAAAAATAAAAAAAAGGAACTCCCACTTTACCTAGCTGCCACCAGTTGTCAGAGACTCAGTGCAGAAAGGAAAAAGGAAATAACTTTAAAAGACTGAAGCACTTAGAGGCATTGAGCCATTGGCCATTGAGCCCCACTGAGTGCTGTTACTGAGAAATGCTCTCAAGAGAGTAATTAAAGCAGATAACTGGAGGCCATGATTATACAAACCTCTCAGAGACTCCAAGGAAAAAGCAAAACCCAAAGTCCTTTGAAAAACCTGCAGTCCCTGGGAGCATGAGGGAGCCCCCAGGGCCATTCCTGACCAAGGCTCCCCATGGACTGGTCCCAGCAGATCCCTGAGGCCACTGGGATGTGGGGGGATGCTGAGGGCAGGACAAGGGGTGACAGTGCCCAGCCTTGCTGGGGCTGTGCCAGGAGGCCCCAGTGGCTCAGGACAAGGTGTCTCCTCAGAGCCCTTGGTGGCACAGACCCTGCTGTGCCCCAGGGCACCGAGACTTGTCTTCTCTTTTTCCCCACTTGTCATCTCTGCCTCCAGTTCTCTGCTCTGATTGTGGCTTGGGGACACTTTCTCACCTGTGTTCCTCCATGGGAACCATTAAAACTTCCAAGAAACTTTGGAGTTTGATTCTCACTTGGAGTTTTTGAGAGGTTTACTAACAAACCATGGTTGTGCCTTGATTTCCCTCTGGCCTTGTGCACTTCATTAGAAACATTTCCTACAATAGTTATGGAAAAATACTTTGAAGTGCTTCTTCAAAATATCAATTCCTATTTTAAAGGATGGATTTTATAACTATTCTCTTGAAAGCAGAGGTGATTGCAGCATTCTGTGATTGATATTGATCCAGGGTGTCTCCTCAGGATGTCTGGCCTGCTAAGACAAGCTGTGCCTTGTAGTCTGACCCAGTATGAACAACCTTGCTCCTCATTCCCAACCCCATCCTGTTTGTCCTCACTCACCTGGGACCTGCTTTGATTGGATAGTTGGCTCCTCTCAGGGAAAGAGGAATTTTTCCTCTTAGTTATTTTTGAATCAATCTAAAACTCCTAATTTTCTCTATGGAAAACAGACACACTCCTCAGGTGTGTGCCAGCTCAAGGTGCCACCAAGGAGGTTGAGGAGGGGGACCGGGGCCTCAGGGGTGGTGCCTGGAACCGGCGCCATCTTTTTTTTCTGCCTCAAACTCCCATCATGCCCTGCGGCCCCACAGAGCCCCATTGGAGCTGGGACTACAATACCCATCAAACCCCGCGCTCCACGGAACCCTGGTATTCCCCCCCCCACACATGTCCAATAGATGTCCTCCAGAACCTCCAGGACCCCTAAGTGTCCCCTTAGCGCCCATGTGGGAACCTCCCAAAAATGTCCCAGAATCCCCTGAACACTCTCAAGCCCACAGATGCCCATTACAGCCACTCTGGGAATTCATCTCCTGCCATCCCCCATGACCTCAGAGCACCTCATAACCCAGTCAGTCGTCTAAAATTCCTGCTGTGTCCCATGCCCTAAAGAGCCTGGTTAGAGCTCCCCAAGATCCCTCCAAGCTCTCCTGAATCGTACACGTTCCCCTCTGAGGACCTCAAGTCGCTGTTCAGAGGCAAAAGTGTCCCCGCAGGGCCCTCCCGAACCCCAAACTCTCGGCAAGAGGCAGTTCCGGGATTACAGCACCCATCATGCTCCACGGTTCCAGTAACACGCCATTCCAGCTGAGACTCCATCCCCCATCATGCCCCATGCCTCACAAAGAGACATTGCAGTTGTGCCTGGAGCTCCCATGATGCTCTGCAGCCCCTTTACACCCTACTATACCCGCGCCTACAACTCCCATCATCCCCCACGCCCTAGAGAGCCCTGACAGAGCTCCTCCAGTGCCTGCCCAGACCCGGAAGGGTCCCAGATTCTCCTCCGTGACCTCCAAGTGCCTCCCTGGACCCCCAAGTGCCCCTCTGAAGCCCAGACTTCCTTCTAAATTTTTTCTCCAGGCCCAAAACTGCCCCAAATGTGCCCCAGAAATGTCTCCCTGAACCCTGAAGTGCCCACCTTGACCCTGTCTGAAAAAAAGCTGATAATAAAGATGATAAAAAAATTACAAATATTATGAATTATCCTAAAGAGGGAGAAATAAATTAATTAGGGGATTTGTCCTACTTAGAAACAATGACCAATAATTTATTTGGTTGCTAATAATATGAAGTTTATTAATAGAATTATAAAAATGAGGTTTAAATGTATAGAATAGTAATATTATATCTCATAAACATATAATTTTATAATTAAATAACTTTTTTAAAATATATATATATTTTGGAGGTTTTCTTATATTTTTGGTTGCCAGTCCCAGGTGGGAGATATCAAGAGTTGGTGATTTTGGGGGTGAGGAGCAAGTTGTCTGAACTGGGTCAGTCTGCAAGGGGCTCATACTTCTCTGTGCCCAGAGCTCTTAAGCAGACATTCAGCACGAAGATCACCTGTGGAAAGCTTCTATCAGTTTATCTCTGAAATGAAAAACAGAAAAAATATTCCCTTGAGGAAAATAAAGGAGTCATGAGACACACTTTCAAATCTTCCTCCTTAACAGAACTCCAAACTGACTCCAAACAACTGCACAAGCCCTGGAGACTTGATGACAAATAAAGACAGGAAAAGAGCTCCTGAAAACTTTCTGTATATTAATGATCCCCATGGTGGATTTGGGGCTGAGTCCAGGACCCTCAGGCACTGAGAGAAGATTGAAGAAGCTGCTCAAGGAGTCAGAAGCAAAACTCCAAGTCCCTTGGAGCATCAGTGACCCCACTGACAGCAGGGGCTGCCAAAGGCTCCCCAGGGACTGGTGAGAGCAGATCCTTGAGGGCAGGATTGCAGGAGCCAAAGGCTGTGAGCAGGAACTGCAATGCTGAGCAAGGCCTGGGCTGGTTGAAGGCAGCAGAAAGGCCAAGGGCTGAGCCCAGGCCTGGCCCAGCAGGGCCTGTCCCTCACGGGTGGCTCGGGGCTGTTCCTGGGGCACTGGGATGGGAGGGGCAGCAAGGACAAATGGCATCACCCTATGTGACACTCCAGATGCTCATGGAACCAAGGGCCAGAGTGACACTGTAGGGCCTCATGGAAACAAGAGGCCAGTGTGAGCCTGAGGGGCTGTAACGCCTCAGAACACTGGAATGCTGGGGGTCACCAAAAGTTTCTTTATTCAAGCTTGGTACACAGGAGAAACCCCAGCCAGATATTCTCAAGAGGTCAAAATGACACAAAATTTTACTGGCAAAGTATAGAAAAATCAAGGAATGCTTGAAAAGTATTTAATACAATATCCAATTCAACATAAAACACTTGTCATTGCAGGAACTTCATTAGCTTAATCCATGTAACCATAGAAAGCATTAAACACTTCAGTTGTTGAGATAGCCAAAATTGTTCAATATCAAGAGCATTAGGAGAGGAGAGAGAGACACAGAAAGACAGAAGCTCTATAGAAAGACACCACATGGCTACCAACTCCTCAGGTTCCAGTGTGGGTGAGACACAGACCCCAGCAGAAGGCAGGGTACGGACTATGGGCTCAGCACCTGCTCTGTGTTTTAAGCCCCTGGACCTTCGTGGACCTCCCCCGAGGTGGGACTTGTGATTGCTGGGGTAATCATAGCCTGGGTCAGTACCAGCCCACTGTGTGACTGACTGACAGCTCATCCTGAGGTATCTGGGACATTGGTCTCATCCAGCATCTGACAGCTACCATGGTGACACTGCAGAACCTCATGGAACCATGGCTCAGTTGTGACAATGCGTGTCCAGGGACACCATGGATACACCATGGAACCTCATGGGACCAAAGAGGCCACTGTGGCACTTTGATGCCTCATGGAATCAGGAGGACTGTTGTGATACTCAGGACCTGTATGGAACCAAGGGTCAGTGATGAAGCTGTGGGGCCCATAGAACCAAGGACCAGAGAACCATTGACACAAGAACCATTGTGACACAATGGGGCCACATGGAGCCCAGGGGCTATGGTGATACTGCAGGACCTTTTGGAAGCAAGGGGCCACTGTGACACTACAGAAGCAAGGAGAATATTGTGACAAGTATAATATTGCGACACTACGAGGACTCATGGAATTAAGGAGACCATTGTGATACTGTGGGGTCTCATGGAACCAAGGGAACATGGAACAGGTCTCGCTGGCTGGGCCTCCTCTTGCCACTTGACAGGTCTGGCTGACCTTGGCACTTTGAGGGCCACTGCTCATCTGCCTCTGAAGCAAATGTGGCTGTGGGCTTTCCTTCTTGTGGGGCAGAACTGTCCTTCTCCTGGTTCCCATGGCCAGAATTGGGATTCCTCTGCCAAATTTCCTTATGTGTAAAGATTATTCCGAGATGAAATCTGCCAGGACAGACAGATCTGGCTGCCTTTATCACCCAGGGGCCACCTCTCATCTGCCTTTGAAACACTGGGACCATGTACTTTCTTATGGGAAGAAACCATCCATCTCGACCAGACACCCATGGTCAAAATACGGGATCTGCCTCCAGAATTCCCTGTTATCCAAAGACAGCTCCTGGACAAAAGCTGCCAGGACTGAAAAGTTTGGTGGCCTTGGCTACCTGATGTCTGGCTCCCATGTGCGTCTGAAAAACTGGGGCTGGGTGCTTTCTTTCCTAATGAAAACAACTCTTCTTCCTGTCTAGGAGCCCAAGGGCAAAATTGATATTCCACCTCTGAAATGCCTTTGTCCAAGGATCGCCCCCAGATGAAAGGTGCCAGAAGAGACAGGTCAGGCTGGCTTGGCCCATGGGTGGCCACTTCTTATCTTTTTCCAAAGCACTTGGGATTCACACCTTGCTTTCCTATAAGAAGAAACCATCCAAATTTACAAGGTGCCCATAGCCAAAATTGGGATTTGACCTCCAAGACTCTACACATCGAAGGATTACTCCCAAGTGAAAGCTGCCATGACAGACAAGTCTGGCTGCCCTTCGCGTCTTGGGGCTACCCTATGGCCTCTCACCTGCTTTTGAAGTACTGGGGCTTGGTGCTTTCCTTCCAATGGAAAGGAACCGTCCTTCTTGTCAAGGTGTCTGTGGTCAAAATTGAGATTCCTCTTCCCAAATTCCATATATTCAGAAATTCCTCTGTAACAAAAGCTGCCAGGACAAACAGGTCTGGGTGGCTTGGCCTCCTGGGATCACCTCTCTCCTCTTCTGCCTTTAAACCACCTGGGCTCTGTTCTTTCCTTCCTAAAGAAAAGAACTGATCTTCTTATCTATTCAGAAATGGCCAAAACTGGGATTCCACCTAAAAAATTCCCTATGTCCAAGGCTTGCTTTTACACAAAAGCAGCCATGACATGTGAGAGTCTTTGTCAGGGCACAGTCGTTAGGACAAACTCAGGTGCTCTCTGTAGGCTGGTCTTGAAGTTTGCAGTTTATTGTAAAGGACGTAGGTGTGCAGGATCCTGCTGTGAGCTGCCAGCCACAGCTCAGAGCAGGACGGAGACAGGGGGTAAGAGAGTAAGACCAAGAGAGTGGTGGGAGAAGTAAGAGAGAGAAATAAGAGAGCGATTTTCCTGTTTAGAATACAATGAATCTTCTATGTTGAATACTTTAATTTCCACTAACCAATCTAACACAAGATACAAATCCTACAGAATTTACATACAGCCTATAAGAATCATTACATTACCATAATGTGTTATACTTTAAATCCTTAAAACCACTCTTTGGACCCTATCAGGATCTTCTCTGACCTTTGGACCTGCTCTCCAGCAGAAGGCATTGTTCTATCAAGAGGGGATTACTTTTGGCTGGCCATCCTATTGTCTTCTAGTTATTTACTAACTGAGATTTGGTATCTCAAAGATGGCTTTCATTTCAATCTCACTTGGGGTTTCTATATTCTCAAAATCTTTTGCTAAGCACTCATATTTATAAGGTTTTCCTGATTCTTCATTCCCAACAAAGACAAACAGAGCAGGCTGGTTTTGTTCTTCTGGTGATTTTCTTAGACTACGAGCAGAATGTTTTCATTTAAAAACATCTTGGAGAGGGCAAAGAGATCTCCCAAGGTGGAATTATAAGGCTTTGGGAAGATGACCACTATATAGGGGAAAAGGAACTCAGCTGGTGGAGAGTAAGCAAGGGAGAGCCCTGGGTCAGACTGCAGTGTGGTTCAGAGATATTGGACATAGTAGAGAAGAGCCAGGGAAGCAAAGAATTAATGCCAAGTGCAACTGGGGAGGCCCAGACTGAACACAAGGAGAAAAGAATTTCTGTCCCAGGGCAGGGCTGTGGTGCAACACATCCCCTAGAAGGAGTGTGGAGCAGCCCAAGGCTTTGTGTGCCCAGGCAGAGGTAGGCAGGATGCAGAACTGCCAGGAAAGAAAGGGGCCAGTGAGGTGGGGCAGCCGGAGCATGACGACAGCCCGCAGGGACAGAGGCGCAGGGCATGGACACCATAGGACAGCCTGGGCTGCAGAGGGCACAGGGATGGGCAACAGCTGAAAGGCCCTGCCAGAGCCAATGAAACACTAATCTTAGAAAGTTAGGATTTTAGTGACCTTGCTGAAATCAATTAAAAAAATTTGAAGGGAGTGATTATCTGAAACTTAAATAATTAATTGTCTGTCATTTCATGTTTGCTCAGCTGTGCTTACAATGGGAAAAGATGAAACTAGGGAGCAGAACCACAGGAACATAGACAATGAAACTAGAAACCCATTCTTTGGAAAATTGGGCTATCCCTAGAAATTATTTGTATTGTCAGTGATAAAAAGGTCAAGAGTTTAGGGTGAGGAACACTCGCCTTACTTCCTCCTTTTAGGATCCCTCCCCATGACAATGACCCCAGACTTAATTTAAGAATTCAATCACGCATGCTTAATAGCTGTTCAAGTTAATTCTCATAGGAAGCGGGAGATGGGAGGGGCTGTTATTATGAATATGTATTTGTTTGATTCCTTTGCTAATAAATAGACTTTGTGATCACCTGTGATTTTGCAGTGCGTATTAGAGGATTACCTCATGCTGCAGCCCAGCGCTGAATAAACATACACTTTCTAACTTTAAATTGTTAGAGAGTCTTATATCCGTCACAGCTGAGTATCAGTATTAGACCAATACTCATATTTTGATAATTCAGTTGGCAACTCTGGTGGGACCCTGTTCTCTCTGGCCGAGGGGCCAGCGGGATTCGGGACCCCTCTAGGGCGCCCACCTGGGATCTTCCTAGGAAGAGGGCTCCTTTTCCTCACTGGCACCCCGGGGAGCAGAAATATAACTGCCAGAGTTACGGACAAAAAGGCATGTTTAAAACTTATAGATAGGTACCTCTTAGAGAGGAAAACTGGTAAGACACAGTGCACAGTGAAAAAACGTAAGTGGATTTGTTTGTAAGTTTCCGTGGAATTTGACAGTGGTTTGTGTTCCAGGTGGGGCTGGTAACAGCTCCAGGAGCTCTTGCCCGTAGTGGGGGATAGCGGCGGGCCAGTCGTGGCCCCGGGAGCAGAGCTCACACGGCAGTGGGTCAGCAGAGCTCGGGCAGTGGCAATAACAGCATTGCCAGTATTGCTGTGGTACTGGAGCAGTGGTGGCTTCAGTTTGATTTGTGGTTTAAAGGTGGCGTGGTGGTAATTTTCAGCTTGGGTAACCAAGCTTGCGGGCGTCAGTTTATGGTGACTCCTTTTGTGGGCTTGATCACAGTTTGTGGTGTGAATGTATATGTGTGTGTTTGAGTGTGCAGATTTTTCTTGTGAGCTTTGTGTGCACGAATTGTGGGTCAGTGGAATGCCAGGTGTGTTTGGGTTTATGTGTTGTGGGAGTGTGTTGGCAAAAGTTTTGCATGTCTAGGTTGTGAAAAATGTTGAGGTTTACACCTGAGTAGTAAAAGGGATATTTGTGCCCAGGAGGGCAGAGGAATTTGGAGCACTGGCATTATGCTTGAATTGTGTGAACTAGGCTGTGTGTGTATATTTTAACTGTGTGTAAGCAGAAAAATTGTGAATTTGTGAAAAAAATATAGTTAGTTGTTTGTGAAGCTTTAAAATTGTTAGTATGAGAGGTGGTGTTTTGACTAAGCATGGTTGGTTTCTAAGTGCAGAGGGGTGAGGCAGTGACATGAGCCTGGAGCTGCTTTTTCCAGCACCGCAGAAAAATATTGTGTTTTCACCAAAGTATGATGTGTGTCTTTTTGAGTTATTTTAAGAGATTTGTTTCATTGGTTTTCACTGTTAACTCTTTATTTTCTTGGTTGCTTTTATCCCTTCCCCTTTCCTTTGCTGATCAAATTATATGCCAAGGAATGGAAGGTTCAGGGAGGCAGATCCCAGGACAAAAGAACTTCCCTGTCCAAGAGAGGGCTGTGACTGTAACCCCTGAGTTGTGTAGTTTGTCGAGAATTGTGGGTCAGACAAGTGTGTGTAAGTGGAAGACCTTTGTACCAAATTACTGCCAGGTGAAGCTCCGGAGCTGGTTTAAGGGTAAAGGCATTGGGAGAAAAGGAATTTTCAGTATGGGGGCAAGTGAAAGCAAAGCAGTTCCTTTGGGATGTGTTTTGGCATATTGGAAAGAGCTGGTGGATCATAAGGAGGCAGAAACTAAAAGAGAGCTTATTAAGTTGTGCACACAGTGGTGGCCACATTATAAACTTGAGGAGGGAGTGAAGTGGCCCCATCAGGGACGTTGGACTATAACACTTTGGTACAGCTGATGCTTTTCCTTAGGCGTGAGCAGAAGTGGCTGACATGTTTTTCACTGTTAGGAATCACCCTGAGTGGCAAAAGGCTTGTGGAATTAGACCACCCTCTGACCTTTTAGTGTTGGCTCTTGAAATAGGTAATAAACCTAATAAGGAAAAGCCCAGGAGTTGTTGCAGCACATGCTCAATAAATCAAAGGTGTACACATCCTGACAAGGTATATTGTATGGAAACTCAGGAAGAAGAGACAGAGGAATTGCTCAGACCACCCCCTAAAAGACAAGGAACGGGGAGAGTGATAGGGGAAGTAGATTTGAAATTGCCATCAACTTCAGGTTTTACCTCTGCTTCATCCCTTACTTCATCCTCACTTGAGAGAACAGTAATTAATAAGGGAGTCTCCCCTCCCACTCGCAAGCCACAGGAGCCAATCCAACTGTATCCACCCTTACCCTCCAGTGATAGTGAGGAGGCAGAACTCTCCCCACAGGGTCCTATAGCATCAAGAACCTGAAGAAAACAGAGAGAGACCATACAAGCCCCTTTAAGGGAAACAGTCTTCTCTGAGAGGGAGACAGTGTTAGTCAGAGTCCCCTTTACTGCCTGGGATTTAGATTCCTGGGAAAAAAAATTGCAAAAAATTATCTAGTTGGCCCACTAAGTGTTGCAAAAACGATGAAATTTATGGTTAAACAACATAGGCCTGATTGGACAGGCATTCAAATAATACTTGATTCCTTAACAGAATCAGAGAGGCAGATGGTTTTAAAGGTGACCTAAAATTTACCTGAGGATGATTGTAGAATAACACAGGATGATGTTAAGGATGTATTTCCCCTTCAGGACCCAGGTTGGAGTGCTAATAGGCCAGAGGAAAGAGCATGGCAAATAAAATATCAGGAATTAATAATAAAAAGACTGGAAAGAGCAATTCCTAGAACTATAAAGTGGTCAGCCCTTTATGCTATTAAACAGAATTCCTCTCAAACTCCTGAATTTCTAGACCAATTGCGAGACGCAATGCATCAGCACACCACCCTGGATCCTGAATCTGATGAGGGAATACAACACTTGATAAACTTGTTTTTAGGACAATCTACGGGTGACATCAGGAGGAAGCTCCAGAAGATGCGGGGCCCAGCAAGTTGGAATTTGGAGACTTTGTTAGATGAGGCATGGAGAGTTTTCAGCAATCGGGAAGAGGGGTGTAAATCAGGGACGAAGAAACTAGTAGCAATAATACAGGAAAATGTAAAAGGGAAAAGGTGAGCATGGTCCCCAAAAACAAGGACCACCCCAACTGGAAAAAAAAACCAATGTGCATTTTGGACACTGGAAAAAACAGTGTCCAAAATTAAGAAGGGGTGACGAACAAAAAAAAGGTGACCAAAAAGGGGAGGGGGTGGTGGCTCATGTAAAGGAGAATGGAAGGGGACCAGAAGGCCCTACCCTAGAGGACTCTCTGGTTATAATCAAACTAGGGATAAAAAAGAAGTGAAATTTTTAGTAGACACAGGGGCAACATATTCGGTGTTAAATGAGGCCCTGATACCTAAAAAAAATGATTATGTTGCAGTAAAGGGAGCAACTGGCCAATCTGAAAAAGCATATTTTTTCAAACCATTAAAGTATAAGCTGGGAAAACAGTGGAAAATTCATCAATTTTTGTATATGCCTAAAGCTCCATCTGTACTTTTGGCCAGGGATCTGCTAGAGCAGCTGGAAGCAAATGTAATATTTAAAAATGGGGAAATTTGTTTGGAGGTAAAAGATCAACAACATGTGAAAATGTTACGCTTAATGCTAATAACACAAAAAATCACAGTTGAAAATGAAGAAGAAGAAATTGTTAAGAAAATAAAAGATCAAGTATTCCCTGGAGTGTGGGCCTTTAATATACCAGGGAGAGCAAAGAATGCTCCACCAGTACAAATTCGGCTTAAGGAAGAACTATCAGTAAGGGTCAAACAATATCCCTTGAAAAGGGAAGACAGAGGAGGAATTAGCCCAATCATAGAAAACTTTTTGCAAATAGGACTATTGAAGGAGTGTCAATCTGATTTTAATACTCCTATTTTGCCCCTGAAAAACCCTGATGGATCACACAGGTTAGAACAAGATTTAAGAACTGTTAATAAAATAACTGAAGACTTATAGCCAGTGGTTGCTAACCCCTACACTTTGTTAACTCTTTTAACACCTGAACTAACCTGGTTTCCTGTTCTAGATTTGAAGGATGCTTTCTTTTGACTCCCTCTCCATGAAGCCAGCCAGAAAATTTTTGCATTTGAATGGGAAAATCCCAAAACTGTATGTAAAACTCAGCTCACATGGTGTGTACTGCCCCAGGGGTTCAAGAACTCCCCTACTATATTTAGAGAATAGCTGGCAAAGAATTTGGAATTTTGAGAACCCCCACCTTGAGAAGGACAGCTGCTTCAGTACGTGGATGACCTCCTAATAGCCACACGGACCCAAGAGGCATGTGTGGATTGGACAGTGAGCCTCCTAAACTTTTTGGGCCTGCAGGGGTACCGGGTATCCCAAAAGAAAGCCCAGATGGTGAAACAAACAGTAATTTACCTGGGCTGTAAAGTAAGTACTGGACAAAGGACCTTGGGGCAAGATCATAAGGAAGCAATATGCCAAACTCCAAAACCCCAGACAGTGAAAGAACTGAGAACCTTTCCAGGCATGACGGGGTGGTGCAGACTGTGGATTTATAATTATGGATTGTTCGTTAAATCGCCCCCCAGCTGGCAAGAGTCATCCGTGTCCACGATGACAGGGATTCAATGGTGGCCATAATCTTCTCATGGCCTGTCGGGGTGACTTGGGGCACTTGGGTGCCCCAAAAATCACCTGGATATCCCCAAAAATCACCTGTGTACACCTGGGTACTCCCAAGAATCTCCTGGATCCTCCCCAAAATCACCTGGGTACACCTGGGTACTACACAAAATTCACTTGGGTATCCCCAAAAATCACCTGGGCACACCTGGGTACCTGTAAATGATGCTGGATCATGCCAGAAACCACATGGATACACCTGAGCATCCCTTGGACACCTGGATCTACCAAAACTCCTGTGGCACCTCAAAACTGGTGCCCCTAAATACCCATTGACTTCGATCAGGGTAGACCAGGAATCCTGTGTATCCCAAATTATCTCTACTAATCCCTCCCTGAGGTCCCAGTTATGATCCAGTGCTCCCAGTAACCCCAGTGGTCCCCACTTAGCCACTCCCAGTGCTCCCAGGAATAGCTCCCAGTTTGACTAGCTTGTCCTCCCAGTTCTCCCAGTGCTCCCAGTAACCCCTCTCAGTGCTCCCAGGTTTTTTGCCCAGTTTCCCCCTTTCCTCCCTCCCAATGCTGCCAGTTTTACCCAGTGGTTCCAGTTCCTCCCCCACTGCTTCCCATTAGCCCTTCCCAGTGCTCCCAGTTCAACCAGCAACCCTACCCCATCAAGTCCTATTAATAGGAAGAACTGGTGTCCCTAAATCCCCAAATGATTTCATTGAGGTAGATCTGGTGTCCCTCAATAACCATTGACTTCAAAGGGTAGACCCAATGTCCCAAAATGTTTGGTCCTGAAAGTTCCAATTCTGGGCTTAGAACACCCAGATTTTGGGTTGAAAATTGAGACTTTTTGCTTTACCTGAAGGCACAGCTCCAGCATGGGCCACAGGTGAGGAATCAGGGATTCAGGATTGTCTCCCAGGAATTCATCCAGGACTTCCAGAGCATCAGCACTGTGATCCTGGAGTGGAAATTCCTGGAATTAAGCCCAAAGATTTCCTTGAATTTTACCCAGATTTCCCCATTTCATCCTCAAATTTCCACAAAATCCCCACTGACTTTAATAGGGTAAACCTGCTTGCTCTAAAATTTCTTTGACTTCAATTGGATAGACCCAATGCCCCTAAATATCTCTATTGATTTCTAATGGGGGAACCTGGTGTCTGAAAGATCCCTATTGGGACATTAATATGACAAGAGATGGGGCAACTGAGAGACGTTGTAAAAGATGGTTTATTGCTTTATTGCATCAGTCTCATAAAAAGATGAGACATTAAAGGTGCTACATCCAATGCTGTAATATCAAAGCCACCTCATTCTTAGTTAAAATGCCTTTTGTTACTTTTTTAGCAAAATCTATGAAGTTTGCTAACCAATCATTAATTGCTTTGCTTCCTGTGGCTTTGCTGCAATATGTATTTTTTCAACCAATCATATAATATTTCACAAAATTACATTGATACATCTTAAACCTAACTAATTTTATAACAGGTTCTATAGCTAAACTTTAAAATATTTAAGTCTCTTCCCTTACATATGGTATTGCTTATAAAAGACATATTTCTATTTGCTTAAAATATGTATTTACTTAAACTGCAAATTTATATTCTTGTTTCATGTCTGTTTCACTTTAACGCTCTCATTCTCCAAACCTTCTCCAAGGTCTTAGGTCAAGCCTTGTATCCACTTCTATCTCTGAGCCTGTGTGCAGAAGGCCCTGAGAGCTCTCCATGCCTGCATTTCCCATACCACAGTATCTCAATGGACCCTTGGTTTCATAAGGGCTCAAAAATGGTAGAAGGGTCTCCTTCTCCTGCCCTGTAGTGTAACTGTTGCCATTAGGAGCTGGAACGGAGATCACACACAGTTAAGGGAAATAAAATGGGTATTTATTGAAAGGCCTTCAAAGGCCGCACCCTGTCAGTACCAGTGCCACAGTGTGGCCCCTGCCCTGCCTTGATGGCTCCAAGGTGGAAGTAAAAGACAGCTTGGTCACGTGATTTCACATCGTTATAGATTTCAGTCCATTTGCATAATTCATTTGGAGTCGACCATCCAATTAAGTCTCAAGTTGTAAGGTGTCATCGTCCTCATCTCCTGGCTGGCCTGCCCTTCTCCTTTCACATTTTCTATTCTTAGGGCCTGGATCTGAAGAAACTGTCCTTGAGTCAATAGCTGGAATCAGAATATTTTGTCTTCATCACCCTAAGCACAAGGGAAAAGCATACCCAAGCAGAACAGAAAACTCAGAACTTAAGGCATCATAATAAAGGTCTCCTTGGTTCCACGGTGTCAGAATGGCCCCTTCGTCCCATGGAGCCCCACACTGTCACTGTGGTTCCCTTGATTCCATGAGGCCCTGCTGTGCTACAATGGCCCCAATGGCTACAACGGCCTCTAGTGAGACAGTCCACAACCACCTGAAAAGAGGCTGTAGCCATGTGGGGGTCAGTCTCATCTACTGAACAAACACTGACAGAAGGAGAGTCTGTCTTAAGATGAGCCAGGGGTAGTATAGGTTTGATACCAAGAAAAACCTTCACTGAAGAAGTGATTGGGTACTGGAATCTTCTGCCCAGAGAGGAGTGGAGTCACCATCCTTGGAGGAATTTGAAAAGAGACTGGGCGTGTCACTCAGAGCCATGATTAAGTTGATGAGGTGACATTAGGTCATAGGTTTGACGTGATGATCTCCAAGTTCTTTTCCAACCTTGTGAATTCTATGATTCTCTTTCATAATAATCTCCATTGTTCCATGAGGCCCTGCAATGTCTCAATGGCCCTTTGGTTTCAGGAGTCCCCCGCAGTGTAACAATGGACCCTTGGTATCATGAGGTTCCTCAGTGTCACAATGGTCTCCTTGGATCCACAGTGTCACAATGGTCTCTTGGTCACAATGCACTTCTGATTCCATGAGCTTCCATACTCTCAGCAACAGTTCTGCAGTGTCACCATGGGCCCAAGTTTCTGTAGTATAACATGGTCTCCTTGGTTCTGTGAGTCTCTGCAGTGTCACAATACAGCCATGGTTGCAGGAGGTTCCATAGAGTCACCATGGCTTCCTTGCATCTGCAGTAAACAATGGACCATTGGTTCCATGAGGCCCCACAGCATCACAAGGGCCCCTTGGTTCCATGAGGCCTTTCTCTGTTACAATGGACTTGTCGTTCCATGAGGTTTCTCAGTGCCACAATGGTCTCCTTGGATCTGCAGTGTAACAAGGGACCAGAGGTTCCATGTAGCCCCACTCTGACAAAATGGATTTTGGTTCCATAAGCTCCCACAGTGTCAAAAGGCCCCTTTGTTCCTTGAGGTTCCGTAGTGTCACAGATAATTCCTTGGTCCTGTGATGGTACCTATCACCAAATCGAAAATATCAAAATAAGTCTCCTTAACACAAATTTGAGGCAAAAAATCATTTTTTCAGGCCTCAAGTCCAATTCTACCAGAAAGTATAACTCGTATCCTTTTGAGGATACATCATTCTTCAAGTGTGTTGTAGATTAAGTCGCTACGTAAAGTATTAGAATGCACCCATTTCCTAAAAAACCCACTCCAATTTCCCAGTTCGTTCATTCTTCACTGTCCCCTTGAGCCAGATGTGTTCTGTCTTCACACCTTGCCTGCTGGGAAAGCAGCCCCTGCATGCCTTGTTCTTGTGATAAAAAAATTCACAGGAATGGTAAAAATTTTACTAAATTCTTTGATATCAAGGCCAAGGTGTGCCCAGGCAGAGGCAGGCAGATGCAGAGCTGTCAGCAAAGGAAGGGCCTGCGAGGTGGGGCAGCCGGGGGATGACGACAGCCTGCAGGGACAGAGGCAGAGGGCATGGACACCGTAGGACAGCCTGGGCTGCAGAGGGCACAGGGATGGGCAGCAGCTGAAAGGCCCTGCCAGAGCCAACTGCTGCAGCACTTGAGCCATGGCTGCTGCCCTGGGCCTGAGGCCAGCAGGGGACAAGTGAGCCTGGCTGTGCTGGGGCCTCATTGCCTCCTTGTCCCTGCTCAGCAGCCTGGCAGTGGCCGCCCCATGGTCCTGCCCTGTGCACTGCACATCCCCAGAGCCCAGTGGCCTGGGAAGAGCCCTGAGCAATGAGGGAGGGACAGGATCTGCCTTGCCAGGGGCTGGGGCTCAGGCCTTGGTCCTTTGCATTCCTGAAACACATCCAGGTTTGCTCAGCATCAGAGACACCTTTACTTTCCTTGTTCCACCCTGTCACCAGTGCCTTCAGTGTTCTGCTCTATCTGATACCTTGGGGAATTTTCTCAGTCCTCAGTCTCTCAGTGAGACCCATTAAAATTTCAAGAAACTTTCAAGTTTCAATTTAATTGTGAGTTCTTGAGAGGATTTTTGAAAAGCATTCTCTCAGGGACTGAATCCAATTTAAAAAAGACCAAACTCCTGAGAGGGTCATCAAAGTCATTGTGTTGTGTCTCGTGGCACAGAGGGAGATAACGGCAACCAGGAAAAGCTTCAAAAAGACATTTCTGATGAGGAGCAGCTCCTCTCCCAGCCCAACAGGGCTGAGGGCACTGCCTGCAGGCACTGAGGGGACAGGAGCCAGGCACAGACAAACTAAAAGAATCAGGATTGGGAAGACATTGAGCTGAGACTTCACTTGGGGAAACAGGGTGAGTCTGTGGGTGCAGGGCAATGTCCCCTGTGTTCCTGGAGGGATCTGGAGCCAGCACAGCCCACAGCCTGGGGGATGTGTCAGGAGGGCTCTCCCAGTTTCTCTGAGGAACAGGAGGAGAAGGAGGATGTGCTGCAGAGCAGGGCTGCCCTGGGCACTATCAGAGGGACAGGGCAGGATGGCTCCTGCTGCCAGGGACAGCTGCAGGGGCTGAAGCTGGGGCTGCAGCAAGGGCTGCCCAGGGCTGTCCTGCAGAGCAGCTCCTGCAGCCCTCAGGGCTCTTGTCCAACCCAGGGCACGTGTCACCTTCCAGGGACAGCTCTCAGCCTGCCTGGCAGCTCCCCATGGACTGTGGGGAGAAGTTGGAGGTGGAAGGAGTGACCTTCATCAGGGTAGATTCCTCCTGCTGTGGAGATAGTGCTGCAAGGCCAGGCCTTCTCTCAGCTTTCTCCTCAAGGGAAGGGAAAGGGGCTGTCAGGTGTGTCTGTGTCACTGAGAATCCTGCACTGTCCCACTGGGCATCAGCAGATCTGCCTCAGATCTCCCTCACCCTCCTCTGCCTACAGACAGCAGCAGCAGCACCTTGGCTTGCAGCATTTCAGTTTCTGTGAGCTGCCCTTAAGGCCCTGCTGGCAGGGAGATGCTCCTGGGCAGTGCCCTGTGCTGGGAGGGGTGTGCAGGGCAGAGCTGAGCCCCCAGGGCTGGGCTGGGCTCTGGCAGCACTAGCAGGGACAAACCTTTGAGAGGGAAGCCCCCAGTAACCACAACTGCAGGCAGCAGACAGCCAGATCAAACCTGGATAACCTCCATCTTCAGGTGCATAAGGAAAGAGAGAAGGGTTCAGAAAAACTGACTTTGAAACCGGACATTTCAAAGAGTCCTTTTCATTTTTGCAAAAATTTTAAATGCAGTCACCCTGAAATAAAGAGACGTACTCACCAAGTTCCAGCTGCATGGGGCCCGCAGGTGTGACTGTTCTGGGACTGGGAGTCCTTTTTTCTCTCTGGGCTTCCCAATGTTCATGCTGAGAGCAATGCTGAAAGAGGATTTCTGCCCCTTCAACGAAGGGGGCAATACATTAACAGCAAAACTCAGAGCTTAAAAATTTAAAAAATAGGTAGTGACATTTCTCAAAAAAAGGAGAAGACATTTTGAGTAAATTACTGAGAAAAAAAACCATAGGATTAACTAACGGAAATCTGTCCCAGTGTATCAATATTTTCTTTCAACAGTCCACAAAACCCAGAGTGAAGAAATGTCCAACAGCAGCTCCATCAGCCACTTCCTCCTGCTGCCATTGGCAGACACGCGGCAGCTGCAGCTCCTGCACTTCTGCCTCTTCCTGGGCATCTCCCTGGCTGCCCTCCTGGCCAACGGCCTCATCATCAGCGCCGTAGCCTGTGACCACCACCTGCACACCCCCATGTTCTTCTTCCTGCTCAACCTGGCCCTCACTGACCTGGGCTGCATCTGCACCACTGTCCCCAAAGCCATGCACAATTCCCTCTGGGACACCAGGAACATCTCCTATGCTGGATGTGTTGCTCAGCTCTTTTTCTTTGTGTTTTTCCTTTCAGCAGAGATTTCTTTCCTGACCATCATGTGCTACGACCGTTACGTGTCCATCTGCAAATCCCTGCACTACGGGACCCTGATGGGCAGCAGAGCTTGTGCCCACATGGCAGCAGTTGCCTGGGCCAGTGGCTTTCTCTATTCACTGCTGCACACCACCAATACATTTTCCCTGCCCCTGTGCCATGGCAAAGCCCTGGGCCAATTCTTCTGTGAAATCCCACACATCCTCAAGCTCACCTGCTCCAAATCCTATCTCAGGGAACTTGGGCTCATTGCTGTTGGTGTCTGTTTAGGACTCAGTTGTTTTGTGTTCATTGTTTTCTCTTATGTGCAGATTTTTAGGGCTGTGCTGAGGATCCCCTCTGAGCAGGGACGGCACAAAGCCTTTTCCACCTGCCTCCCTCACCTGGCCGTGGTCTCCCTGTTTATCAGCACAGGCATATTTACTAACCCGAAGCCCCCCTCCATCTCCTCCCCATCCCTGGACCTGTCACTCTCAGTTCTGTACTCAGTGGTGCCTCCAGCCCTGAACCCCCTCATCTACAGCCTAAGAAACCAGGGGCTCAAGGATGGCGTGAGGAAAATCATCATGTATGCTTCTCAGAAAGAATAAACTTTCATTCTCCTGTGTCACTATTATAATATTACTCATTAATTCCTACTCTATGTCCTGTGTTTTTTATTTTGGTGTTTTGTTTTTTTTTTTTTGTCTGCTGGCAGAGGTATGATGCTTTTTAGATTTCTTTCACAATAAAATTTTTATCTTTACCATTTTTAATTCAGTATTTGCATTCCTAGTGTGAACCACAGACTACATAATCCTGGAGTTGTACTATATATGTGATTACACAAAATAAAGAAATTGGTATTGCTGTGTTTGCCTGACATATTTCCACCTTGGCTTCTCTGGTGCTGCAAGGTTGGTGCCTCTGTGCAGAGCTGGGGTGAAAAGGGAACCACAGTGCTCCTCACTGCCAGGCACCCCCAGGGCTTCTGCTCCATAACCTCCCCTTCCTTCAGTTCCACACTCCCCTTCAGAGCCCCTGTGTTGGTTTAAGGCCTCAGGGCTCTTTTAGCTCAGTCCCAGTCCTGCTGTGTGACTGTCCAGGCACTGCAGTCAGGGACAGTCCATGGACACTGCTAAGACAGAGCTGGGCTCTGCAACAGCATTTCCATCATGCAAGGGCATCTCCCCAGTGCAGGCCTGAAAGCTTCAATCTCCTTCCCAGTTTGCTCTCAAGGATGTTCCCAACAGAGTGCCCTAGAGAGGAGAACAGCAGTGACAGCCAAAGTGTGGCAGTGTTCAGGGTGGGGCTGTCCCAGCAATATCCCTGCAAAGCCAGAGCTCTTTCCAGCAGTGCCCTCTCACCCCAGGGCACAGAGGTTGTTCTTCTCTGCCTGGAGGGACATCAAGTGACTGGGTCAGGAGCCTGTGTTTGCAGTGCAGGGACATTCCACAGCCCTGAACATCCTGTGTGTGTGTGAGGGGACATAAACCCAGTGAGCACAAACACCTTCAGCTTTTTCTGGAGTTTCCAAAGAGTAACATCCCCTGGGAACCCCTGGATGCAGGGCTGGGATGAGCTCCTGTGCCCAGAGCTCCCTGTGTCCATCCCTCTGGCCATGGGGCACCTCGGGCAAGGGCAGGGCAGGGTGACACCTGCAGGGCTGAGGTCCCTGCCAGGCTCTGGCAGTGGCAGCAGTTTCCAGGGAGCCTATGCCTGTGCAGCAATGAACTGTCTGTGTGTGTGCCAGGGAAGGACTCGTGACCCTGGACACCCCTGGGGCTGTGAGCAGGGCATGAGCTAGGAGGTGAGCACCTGACAGAGCCCTGACATTTCTGGGGGTACCCATAAGAGCAGAGTTGTGCAAGGTGGCTGTTGTTAAACCCCTTTGGGCATCCAGTGGCAACAGAGTGTCTCTGTCACGGTCCCTCCTTACACAGAAAACAGGAGAAAATAAAGTGAATGGTTGTGGGTCACCATAAAAAGAGATTAATGTCAGGGGGACTACAAAGCAAAGGACAAATGCAGAAGCAAGGAAAACCATGGAGAGACAAGAATTCAGCACAAGAATTCAACACATGTCATAGTTGCTTTAGAAGACAAGTGTATTAATACAGAAAATCCAGAGGCCCTCTTATCCCACTCATGTCCCTGCTGATCAGAACATCCCATGGAACGGAAGATCCCTTGGGTCAGTCTATTTCAGCTTTCCCTTCCCTGTGTCCCCAAGAACACTTGCCCACCCTCCATCCCATTGGGTTAGGGGTTGCAGAGATGTCTCAAGTGGAGCCAGCCCTGCTCAGGAGCAGCCAAAGCCTTGGGCTGGGGCCAAACCCACTCCAGCTCCAACAGCCAAGCACAGCAGGACAAGGGCTACTCTGAGCAAAGGGAACTCCATCCCAGCCACACCCAGGCCAAGGGGGCTCAGGGAGCTCTTCCCACCTCCCTTATTCGGCAATTCAATTAATCTTTTCCTTGGAGAGCTCTTTGAAGACAGAATTGAGAGACAGGCAGAAGCAGAGCTATAAAATGCACCAGTACAAACACAGCAGCTCCTGTGAGCAATGACCCCTCCCAGGGCAGTGCTGTGGCAGGAGAAGTATCCAGGAGGAGAAGGATGAGCTCACACATGAGGATGCATGTGTGTGTGTCCCAAGGCACAGAGGGTGAGGGTGGCAGAGGTCAGGGCACGGCTGGCAGTGGCAGGGCAGATCCAGGGGCAGTGAGATGGGAGTGTGCAGCCTGCAGGAACACAGCAGCAGCTGTGGGACAGCACAGGACAAGATGTGCTGGACATGGCCAAGGGCCCTGGCAGGGCTGGCAGTGCCCAGGAGAAGCCAAGTCTTGGTGCCCTGAAGCACAGCAGGGTCTGTGCCACCAAGGGCTGTGAGGACACACCTTGTCCTGAACCTAGAAGTTGTATCATTTGCAACAATTCCATTAGGTTCAGTGTCACAATGCTCTCCTTGGATCCATAGGGTCCCACAGTGTCACAATGGTCCCTTGGTTCCATTTGTCCCACACTGTTACATGAATCTTTAGTTCCATGGTGCTGTGAACTGTCACAATGGTCTCCTTGGTTCCATGGTGATACAGGTGCCACAATTTCCATGGTACCACAACTGTTCCTTGGTCCCACGAGGCCCCACAGTGTGACAATGGCCCCTTGCTGCCATGACACTGTGTAATGTCACAGTGGTCTCCATGATTCCATACTGCCCTGCAGTGTCACAATGCACCATTGGTCAATGAGGCTCCAGTGTCACCATGGCCACTTGGTTCTATGGACCCCCCCACTTTGGTCCACAAGGCTCTGAAGTTCCACAATGGCTCTTTGGTTCCATGAGGTTTGGTACAGTCACAATTCACTCCTTGGCTCCAAGAGGCCCTGCTGATTCACGGTGCCCAGGATTCCATGAGTTTCCATGGAGCCACCACGGTGTCCTTGGATCTGCAATATCTCAATTATCTCCTTGGTACCATCCTGCCCCAATGTCTCAATGGCTTTTTGGTTCCAAGAGTTTCCACAGTGCCACAAGGATTTCCTTGGTGCCATGAGGATACAAAAATGCCACATAAACATTGAGCAATGCCTGATTAACACAACCAAGAACATCTGTCTCCATTAAAATTAGGGGTTAAAGGTGAGAATGGCACCAGCAGCTTCCATCTGCAACCGAGACACAGGAAAAGGACAGGGACAGAGACTTCAGCTGAAAGACTCTGTGAATTCACAGAATCACAGAATCACTAGGTTGGAAGAGAACTTCAAGATTAAGTCCAACCCCTGCCTAACACCTCCATATGGCACCAATTGCCATATCTAGTCTTTTTTGAACATATAGGGATGGTGTCTCCACCAAGCCCTGGATAGATCTTACCTGAATTTTACTGCATTTCCTGTAAAAAACATTTTTCCTAATATTGAACCTATATTTCCATTGGCAAAGTTTAAGACTGTGTTCTCTCATTCTGTCAGTTGCTGCCTGGTGAAAGAGACAAGCCCGCACCTGACTAAAACCACGGTTCAGGAAGTTGTACAGAGTAATAAGGTAACCTTTGAGTCTACTTTTCTCCAGGATAAACAACCCCAGCTCCCTCAGACACTTCTCACAGGGCTTGTGTTCCACACCCCTCACCAGCCTTGTTGCCCTTCTCTGGACACACTCCAGCCCCTCCATGTCCTTCCTGAATTGGGGGCCCAGAACTGGACACAGCACTTGAGGTGCTGCCCAACCAGTGCCAAGCACAGGGAAAGAATCACTGCCTGATCCTGCTGCCCACACCATTCCTGATCCAGGCCAGGAGCCATTGGCCTTCTTGGCCACCTGGGCACACTGCTGGCTCATGTCCAGCCTGCTGTCCATCAGTGCCCCCAGCTCCCTTTCTGCTTGGCCACTGTACAGCCACTCTGTCCCCAGCCTGGAGTACTTCAGGGGTTGTTGTGACCAAAGTGCAGGACCCAGCTTTTGTTAAGCCTCAAATTGATGGACTTAATTCTTGGATCCAGCTTGTCCAGGTCCCTCTGCAGAGATTCCTAACCTCCAGAACACTCACACTAAGCTTGGTGTCATCTGCACATTTGCTGATGTTGCACTCAGTGCCCTCATCCAGATCATCAGTGCAGATATTGAAATCCATGCTGGCTGGCTCTGATCCCTCAGCCATCCTGCAGGTGCCCTGTGATGACACTCAGGGTGATCTGTTCCATCACCTTGCTGGGCACTGAGGTCAGGCTGACAGGCCTGGAGTTCCCCAGATCCTCCTTCCAGCCCTTCTTGGGGATGGGCTCACATTGGCACCTCCAGTCCTCTGGGACCTCTCTGGTGAGCCAGAACCGATGATAAATGATGGAGAGCAGCTTGGGGAGCTCATCCAACAGCTCCCTCATCCCCCTTTGATGGATCACATCTGGTCCCAGAGACACCTGTGAGCATCTGAGTGGCTCAGCAGGTCCCCAGCTATTTCCTCCTGGATTTCAGGGAATCTGTTCTGCTCCCCTTCCCCATCTATCAGCTCTGGAGATCACTTGTCCTGAGGACAAAATGTCTTATACTTGAAAACTGAGGCAAAGAAGGGGTTAAGTTCCTCAGCCTTTTCTTCATCTTTGGCAACCATATCTTCCCCCAATAAGGAATGGAGGTTCTCCTTGTCCCTGCTTTTCCTGCTAATGTGTTTATAAAAAAAGTTTTTTTATCCTTCGCTGACACGGCCAGGCTATATCCTAATTGAGGTTTCCCCTCTTATTTTTCTGGATGACCTAACCACATCAATAAACACTTCCTGAGTTGCCTGCCCTTCTGTCCAAAGGTGATGCAGCCTCTTTTGTCCCTGAGTCCCTGGAAAAAGCTCCATGCCCAGACAGACCAGTTGTTTTCATTGCTACCTGACTTTTGGCACATGGGACAGGCTATTTCTGTTCCCTTAAGATTTCTTTCTTGAAGTGTCTCCATCCTTCCTGCAATAGTTTGTTTTTAAAGACTGTTTCCCTTAAAAAAAAATCAGCAGACCTCAGAGAGGCACCTGGGGGTCCAGGAGGGCACTTGGAAGTCATGGAGGAGAATCTGGGACCCTTCGGGGTCCGGGTGGGACCTTGGGGGGCTCTGACGGGGCTCTCTGGGGCGTGGGGGATGATGGGAGTTGTAGGCACGGGTATAATACAGTTTAAAGAGGCTGTGGGCATCATGGGAGCTGTAGGCAGTGCTGCAATGACTCTCTGTGAGGCACAGGGCATGATGGGGGATGAAGTCTCAGCTGGAATGGCGTTTTACCGGAACCGCAGAGCATGATGGGTGCTGTAGTCCCGGAAGTAGATCTTGCAGAGAGTTTGGGGTCCGGGAGGGCACTGCAGGGACACTTTTGCCTCTGAACGGTGACTTGAGGTCCTCAGGGGGGAACGGGTACAGTTGGGGAGAGCCTGGAGGAATCTTGGGGAGCTCTAACCGGCCTCTTCAGGGCGCAGGGCACGGCAGGAATTTTAAGCGACTGACTGGGTTATGAGATGCTCTGAGTTCACGGGGGATGGCAGGAGATGAATTCCCAGAAGTGGCTGTAACGGACATCTCTGGGGTTGGGAGCGTTCAGGGGATTCTGGGACATTTTTGGGAGGTTCCCAAATGGATGCTGAGGGAACACTTAGGGATCCTGGAGGTTCTGGAAGACATCTATTGGACATATGGAAGGGGAATACCGGGGTTCTGTGGAGCGTGGGGCATGATGGGTATTGTAGTCCTGGCTCCAATGAGGCTCTATGGGGCCGCGGGGCATGACGGGAGTTAGAGGCAGAAAGGAAAGATGGTGCCGGCTCCAGGCACTACCCCTGAGGCCCCGGTCCCCCTCCTGAACCTCCTTGGTGGCACTTTGGGCTCGCACACACCTGAGGAGTGTGTCTGTTTTCCATAGAGAAAATTAGGAGTTTTAGATTGATTCAAAAATAACTAAAAGGAAAAATTCCTCTTTCCCTGAGAGGAGTCAACTATCCAATCAAAGTAGGTCCCAGGTGAGTGAGGACAGACAGGATGGGGTTGGGAATGAGGAGCAAGGTTGTTCATACTGGGTCAGACCACAAGGCACAGCTTGTCTTAGCAGGCCAGACATCCTGAGGAGACACCGTGGATCAATATCAATCACAGAATGCTGCAATCACCTCTGCTTTAAAGAGAATTGTTATAAAATCCATCCTTTAAAATAGGAATGGATATTTTGAAGAAGCACTTCGAAGTATTTTTCCATAACTATTGTAGAAAACTTTTCTAATGAAGTGCACAAGGCCAGAGGGAAATTAAAGCAGAGCCATGGTTTGTTAGGAAACCTCTCAAGAACTCCAAGTGAGAATCAAACTCCAAAGTTTCTTGGAAGTTTTAATGGTTCCCATCGAGGAACACAGGTGAGAAAGTGTCCCCAAGCCACAATCAGAGCAGAGAACTGGAGGCAGAGATGACAAGTGGGGACAAAGAGAAGTCAAGTCTTGGTGCCCTGGGGCACAGCAGGGTCTGTGCCACCAAGGGCTGGGAGGAGACACCTTGTCCTGAGACACTGGGGCCTCCTGGCACAGCCCCAGAAAGGCTGGGCACTGCCCTCAGCTTCACCCCAAATCCCAGTGGCCTCATGGATCTGCTGAGACCAGTCCTTGGAGAGCCTTGGTCAGGAATGGCCCTAGGGGCTCCTTCATGCTCCCAGGGACTGCAGGTTTTTCAGAGGACTTTGGGTTTTGCTTTTGCCTTGGAGTGTCTGAGAGCTTTGTGTAATCATGACCTCCAGTTATCTGCTTTAATTACTCTCTTGAGAGCTTTTCTCAGTAACAGCACTCAGTGGGGCTCAATGGCCAATGGCTCAATGCCTCTAGGTGCTTCAGTCTTTTAAAGTTATTTATCTTTTCCTTTCTGCACTGAGTCTCTGAGAACTGGTGGCACCCAGGTAAAGTGGGAGTTTCTTTTTTTCTTTTTTTTTTTTTTTAAGCAATCTAAAACTCCAAACTTTTGCCACTGAAAACAGACACACTCCTCAGGTATGTGCTAGCCCAAGGTGCCACCAAGGAGGTTCCCCTTCCCCAAGGCAGAATCCTGCAAGGAATGTTTGAGACCTTTGCACTCCTTGGTTTCCTGAGGCCTTGCAGTGTCACAAAGGCCCCTTGGTTCCACGAGGTTCATTGGTGTCACCATGATCTCCTTGGTTCCATGAGGCATCACAATGCCACAATGCACCCTTGGTTCCATGAGGTTCCTGCAGCAGGACTTCCCCTGTGACACAGCAGAGCTCATCTGTTCTGTCCATCAGCTGGGCCATAACTCAGGCTATCTTCCCCCTCTCAGGAATTGCTGAGATAACCCAGGCTGGACATCTGTCCTGTCCTGAGTTCTCTCTGGTGCCAGGGAGGTGGAATTCCCAGCTGACCATGAACATATTGCCTTGAGAGCAGACTGAAGGGAGATAAGCCTTGAATTCCTGAGTGACACACATTCTTTTTACTAATTATAAATGTTGCACAAACTCTCA
This sequence comes from Erithacus rubecula, assembly GCF_903797595.1. Lineage (NCBI taxonomy): Eukaryota > Metazoa > Chordata > Aves > Passeriformes > Muscicapidae > Erithacus > Erithacus rubecula. The sequence continues at coordinate 3,123 of NW_027635727.1, read as the reverse complement.
CAAAGCAGAAGTCTTCTGCATAGTCTCTGCAAACAGATAAGGCTTATCCCCCAAGTCTGGATGCAATTTTGTGGTTACTTTTCTGGAATTTGAATGAAAGGGCTCCATGTGTACTCCCTCATCATTTTGGTGGCAAGTGCCATTGACCCCTGATCTCTGCTATTTCTTCACTGGGTGTAATATAGGAATCTTCATTGTGCACTGTGTTTTTATGTATCTGTACTTCTTTTATTTATTCTGTGCAGTAAGAAGTCCATTTAAGGTCTCTTGTCTGTTAAGATTAAGGCCAGTCAGTAAATAATTTATTTTATAATATACCTAATTTTCTATTCTTAAGAACTTAGGAGGAAAGCAATTTGGGTTACAGGTGGCTAGAAACAGAGCTACTGCCAGAAACGTGAGCATAACCATGCATAACAGATTTCATTACAGGAATAGTTTTAAACAAAGACATTAGAAAGGGTGATTCTGTGATAGATATGAACACAATTAAGATGTTGACTGATGTGGAATGATTAGAGAAGAACTGGAAGAGAAAATCTGGGAAGAATGGGAAGGCCATAGAACCAGCTGGTCTAGTGAAGAGATGTCCTTAGACATGGCCATTTAAACAGGAGAGGTGGAAACACCCAAATGAAGAGGGACATGAAACAATAGACAGTGTAATGGTAACACAGAGGGGAAGAGTGTAATGGTAACACATGGTAGAGGTGAAGGGCGATGTTTCTTCTCCTGCCTCAGTACACTTCCAGGAAGTTTCTGTTCTCTCCTGGTGGGAAACCTTTGAAATTCCTTAAAGTACTCAAGTAACCCAGCTAATGAGTTATGCTCATGCCCTTTGCAAGTGTCAGGTCCCCTACAGCCCCAGGGCTCCTATCCTATAAACATCTGCTCCAGCCCATTCCAAAACTGGGAGTAGCACCATCCTGCTATCATCAGGGAGCTGAGTCAGGAAGGGACCTCAGCAAAGTTTTAGTTTTGGTTCTTTGGGGGTCAGGAACTGGTGAGACTCAGAGGCACAGAAAAGTTTCTCTTCATGGCCAACATAAAAAATTGTAAATATCATATAATTTTAAAAGCATCAAAACTCTTCTCTCAGCCATATGAGATGACCCAGCAGCATCTGATGTGCCCACTTATCCACAAGGCATATCCATACAGCAATATTTTTAGATATAGACAAAGGTAATTGTAAAAGACATAAGTGCAATTAAGATGTTGACTAATGAGTTATTTAAAGTTCTGAAAGACTGGGCAACTCCCTGAAGCTCAAAGTGAGAAGCTACTCATTTGAGAGGCACTGGAATGCCCAGAGTGGAGGTAGAGGAGGAAATCTGGGAGCAATGGGAAGGCCATAGATCCAGCTGGTCTAGTTAAGAGATGTCCATAGACATGGCCATTTAAATAGGAGACGTGGAAACTCATGAATGAAGAAAGACATGAAAAACCTGAATATTGGTGACAGAAACAGAAGGAAACATCAATATTTCTTCTTCTGGCACTGTACAATCGCAGGCAATTCCTGCTCTCTTACACTAGAAAACTTTGATGTTTCTTAAAAGTACTCAAATGATGGTGCTAATCACCCCACAAGCTGCAGGTCATGTACAGTCCCGGAGGTCTCCTGTCCCAAAAATGTGTGCTTTTATCTAAAACAGGGATCAACATTGTCCCAAGATCATCAGAGAGCTGAGTTGGAAGAGACCTCAGCAATTCAGCAGCCCAATCTGTAAGAAACAGCTCCAGACCAAGTGGTTCAAGGCTGGAACCTTGAATCTGAATTTGAAAATCCTAAAGGACAGGGATGGGGAAGCTCACTTCCAAGGAAAGGGGTGTACTGATACTTATTGGTGTTAATAGACACCTTCTCAGGGTGGCCAGAAGCCTTTCGTACCAGAACTGCCAAAGCACTAGAGGTCACCAAAGTACTGTTACAAGAAATGATACCACGCTTTGGAGTTCCAGCCACACTATCCTCAGACAGAGGGCCGCATTTCATTTCATTTCAAAGCGAATTCGCCGCTTGTTTGGTATAGATTGGGAACTTCACACCCCCTATCATCCTCAGTCAAGTGCCCAGGTAGAAAAAGTGAGTAATTCGATTTGACTTTGAAACAGCAAATTGCAAGATTAGGACAAGAAGCTCAATTACCTTGGCCCCAGGCTCTTCCATTAGCATTGTCGTGGATTCAGACTAAACTGAGGGCAAAAGAGAAACTGAGTCCTTTTGAGATTCTCTATGGAAGGCCATATGGGGTACAACAGGAACACTGGCCCAGGTAGGGGAAGAAACCCTACACAGGTACATGGTGGCCCTGAACAAACAACTCAGAGAAATTGAGAAGCATGTGGCTGGAGCTTGGAGCAGAGAACTAGATGGCCCAGTACATGACACACAACCTGGAGATTATGTGTATGTTAAGTCTTTTACAGAAAAGACTCTGGAGCCTCAGTGGGAAGGAGCATTACAGGTGCTTTTCACCACTAATACTGCAATCAAGATTAAGGAACAGAAGGCTTGGATTCATCATATGCAAGTAAAGAAGGCTCCAGAAGCTCCTTGGAAAGCAACACTGGGTGATAATGAACTGAATTTGAAATTTACTTGAGAAAGATGAATAGATTTTGGATAGAAATGTTAGCCTGGAGAACTGTATTTCTCATGATTATGGCCATAACTGTGACCAAAGTTAATGCAACACCACATATATATAGTACAACTGGGAGATTTTTTGCCATGGAAAAACTTATGACGCTTACTCCCGTAGGATGTTGTCCCAAATGATGAATGTTACCAATGCAACTGTCGGGGAAGGAGAAAGGTTTGGGGTTGTGAATAAGCGTTTGTTCAGGTTGGATTTCGTAAGGATCACCAGAATCCTATGAATGACTTTTAATTGATTCTGGATGTTGTGAGATCTGTTTGTCTACCTGTCCTGAGTTTAGATGTAAAATTGAAGGTGTGCAGTTAAGGGGTGTAGAATAGATTACAATATTACTCAGGACTGTGTTGAACCCCAAATAGATGAGACTGCAGAAAATCCACTGACCCAGAGACCAGAAGAAACCACAGTCACTCAAACCCAAACTACCTCAAGGAGAACAATTCAGCCAATAATTACC
>NW_027635728.1:0-57963 GCF_903797595.1 Erithacus rubecula | reverse complement strand
AAAAACATTTCCTTGAGTAAAGTATGATGCACTTTCAAATCTTCCTTCTTAGGAAAACTCAAACATGTCTCCAAGCATCTGCACAAGCCCTTGGGACTGAAGACAATTGAAGAAATACAAAGAGCTCCTGGAATTTTTCTGTATTTTAATGATCCCAAAATTGTTAGAATGGAGTCTTCAATTGTTCAGTTAATCAAAACAATATAAATTTAGAGTAATTCATTAATAATAGCAGTAATTGTATATAAAAGAATACAATCAAGTCTATTAGTTATGTATATTTAAGTAAATACAAAATTTGGCAGTGAGTATTTTAGTGTAATTGAGGTTTGGTTCAAATAAAGCATAAGCAAAACCAACAGGGGTACAGGACGGCCCTTCCTCTCACACCATGCCAACTGAATCAAGCTAAAATCTCACTTATATAGTTTACTAATACATATTATACAGATATTCTGGAAAGCTCCTCCATTTCTATTACTAAAATCTCCATCACTATGTTGTGATGCTGCTTCAACAATGGTTGGGGGTCTTCCTCCTTTGGGGATATGTTTTCTGATTAAGGCTCGGGTCTTCCTCAGTGTTCACTAGTTGCCTCTCAGTAGAGCAGCGTACTGAGCTTAGAGTTATAAATTAAGCGATGTCCATAACAAGCCAAGTGTCTAATGCTTGGAATCATCCCAAATTTGGCTCAAATCAAGGTCCAAAGTTTTATTTCTAGATGCTGTTTTAGGGACCTATATCCTTACTACCTCTACTCTCCCACCAAACACTGGAGAATGATACCATATGCTTTGAGTAACCTTCCGTTATCTTTTATGCATTGGAACAATTAAGTACAATTTTTCCATTGCTACAAAGCAACAATTTTGCTAATATAATTACAATTTAATTAGCAGGAATCATATTTATAACAGGACAGATTTGGGCACTGAGAGAAGGTTGGAGAATCTGCTCAAGGAGGCAGAAGCAAAACTCCAAGTCCCTTGGAGCACCACTGGCCCCACTGAGGGCAGGGACTGCCAAAGGCTCCCCAGGGACTGGTGAGAGCAGATCCTTGAGGGCAGCATTGCAGGAGCCCAAGGCTGTGAGCAGGAACTGCAATGCTGAGCAAAGCCTGGGCTGGTTGGAGGCAGCAGAAAAGCCAAGGGCTGAGACCAGGCCTGGCCCAGCAGGGCCTGTCCCTCACGGGTGGCTCGGGGCTGTTCCAGGGGCACTGGGATGGGAGGGGCAGCAAGGACAAATGGCATCACCCTGCAAGCCCTGCCAGCCTGCTCAGGGAGGGCCGAGGCAGCAGCAAAGTGCAGCCCCTGCAAGGAAAGTTCCTCCTGTGGGGCTCCAGAGGCGCTGCCCAGCCCAGGACACAAAGGCCTGGGTGCCTCTGGCCCTGCCAGCCCTGCCCAGCCCTTGGCCATCTCTCCTGCAGCCTGTGCCCCTGTGTGTGCTGCTCCTCTGCCCTGGCCGGCTGCACACGCCCATCTCGCTGTCCCCGCCGCATTTCTCAGCCCAGCATTGCTGTGCCCTCCCTGGGCTCCCTGCACCCAGCGCTGCCGGCTCCTGGCACACAGAGCCATGGCATGGCCCAGCCTCAGCTGGCACACCTGGGCCACCAACATTCTGCCCTGGCAGGGAATTTGCTGTTTCCTCAGCTCCAGGCTGAACCTTCCAGGCTGCACCTTGGGGAGGTTTCCTTCTCTTCCCACTGCTGAGGGAAGCTCTGTGTTCTGCTGTTCACAAACAGAGAAGGGCTGGGGGGAGATGTGGTGGTCGGAGGTTTTTTGGGATAAAGAGACCATTAAATTATTGAGTTTTAAAATATTTTGTGAAAGAAGAAGGGCCATGAACAAAACTTCTACACTGGACTTAGAGAGAAACCACTTTGGCCTCTTCAGGATGCAGATTTGGGGATACCTGAATCAGGTAATGATTCCTTTTAAGGGAAAGAGCCTTTTCAAACAAAGGCATTCAGGAAAGATGAAAACACTTCAAGAAAGAAATTCTGATGGAGCAGGAGCAGCCTGGCCCTCTCCACCAAAAGGTGAGCCAGTGAGGAAAAGGTCTGTCTGGGCATGGAGATTTTCCAGGAAGTAAGGGAAAAAGAAGGTGCATCACCTTGGAAAGAGGAGCAGGCAATTCAGGAAGTGTTTAAGGATGTTATTAGCTTAGGAACAAAGAAAAGTAGAGAGCTGAAAGTTCAGTTAGAACTTTACCTGATAGCTTCTGTGAAAAAATAATGAAAAATAGTTTTATAATTAAAATAATAACAAAAGAAGGAACAAGGATAACCTCAGCTCTTGATTGGATCCAGTGGGGAATATTGTAAATAAAGATATTGAAGGTGTTGAGGTACGTAATACCTTTGTTGCCTCAGTTTTCAACAAGAGGACAGATTGTCCTCAGGACAAGTGTTTTCCTGAGCCAGTAGATGAGGACAGGGATCAGAACAGACCCCCTGTAAACCAGGAGAAATCAGCTGGGGACCTGCTGAGCTACTCAGATGCTCACAGGTGTCTCTGGCACCAGATGGGATCCATTCTAGGGAGATGAGGGAACTGGTGGATGAGCTCCCCAAGCTGCTCTCCATCATTTACCATCAGTCCTGCCTCACTAGGGAGGTCCCAGAGGACTGGAGGTGCCAATGTGAGCCCATCCCCAAGAAGGGCTGGAAGGAGGATCTGGGGAACTCCAGGCCTGTCAGCCTGACCTCAGTGCCCAGCAAGGTGATGGAACAGATCACCTTGAGTGCCATCACAGTGCACCTACAGGATGGCTGAGGGATCAGAGACAGCCAGCATGGATTTCAATATCTGCATTGATGATCTGGATGAGGGCATTGAGTGCACCATCAGCAAATGTGCAGATGGCACCAAGCTGGGTGTGAGTGTGGATCTGCTGGAGAGTAGGAGGGTCTGCAAAGTGACCTGGACAGGCTGGATCCAGGGCCCAAATCCACCAAGGTGAGGTTTAACAAGACCAGGTGCAGGGTCCTCCACTTTGGCCACAACAACCCCTGCAGTGCTCCAGGCTGGGGACAGAGTGGCTGGGCAGTGGCCAGGCAGGAAGGGACCTGGGGATATAGACATGAGCCAGCAGTGTGTCCAGGTGGCCAAGAGGCCAATGGCTCCTGGCCTGGATCAGAAACTGTGTGGCCAGCAGGACCAGGGCAGTGATTTTTCCCCTGTGCTCAGCAGTGGTTGGGCAGCACCTCGAGTGTTGTGTCCACTTCTGGGCTTCTGAATTTCGGAAGGACATGGATGGGCTGGAGCATGTGCAGAGCAGGGTAACAAGGCTGGTTAGGGGTCTGGAACACAAGTGCTATGAGGAGCAGCTGAGGGAGCTGGGGATGTTTATCCTGGAGATAATTAGACTGAGGGGTGACTTTATCACTCTCTACAACTTCCTGAAAGGTGGTTGTGACCAGGTGGGGGTTGGTCTTTTTCACCAGGCAACGGCTGTCAGAATGAGAGGACTGTTATAAGCTGTGCCAAGGGAAATATAGGTTGGATATTAGGAAAAATTTTTTACAGAAAGAGTGATAAAGTACTGGATTATCTGCACAGGGGTTGGTGGAGACACCATCCCTGGATGTGTTTAAAAAAAGATGGGATATGACACTTGTTGCCATATTAAAATTTTAGTCAGGGGTTGGATTTGATGATCTTGTTCTTCTAACCTAATGAATCTGTGATTCTGTGAATTCTCAGAGTCTTTCAGCTGAAGTCTCTGTCCCTGTCCTTTTCCTGGGTTTCTGTTGCAGATGGAAGCAGCTGATGCCATTCTCACCTTTAACCCCTAATTTGAATGCAGACAGATGTTCCCAGGTGTGATAAGCAGGTGTTGCTCAATGTTTATGTGGAATTTTTGTATCCTCATGGCACCAAGGACACCTTTATGGAACTGTGTAACCTCATGGAATCAAAAAGCCATTTAGAAATTGGGGTGGGAAAGTACCAAGGAGATCACTGAGATACTGCAGATCCAAGGAGACCATGGTGACCCCACGGAAACTCATGGATCTATGGGTATTGTGACACAGCAGGGCCTTGTGGCTCTACCAAACCTCATGGAACGAAGGTGACATTTTGGGACTGCAGAACCTTATGGAACCAAGGGGACCACAGTGACACTGTGGGCTCCATGTAACCAAGGGGCCATGGTGACACTGTGGAGCCTCACTGACCAATGGTGCATTGTGACACTGCAGGGCAGTATGGAATCATGGAGACAACTGTGACATTACACAGTGCCATGGAACCAAGGAACCAAGGAGACCATTGTGACACTCCAAGACTCCATGGAACTAAGGATTCATGTAACAGTGTGGGACACATGGAACTGAGGGTCCATTGTCACACTGGGGACTCATGGAATTATAGAGACCTTTGTGACACTGCAGGGCTTCATGGAATGAAGGGACAGTTGTGACACTGTGGGGCCTCATGGAGCCAAGGAGAGCATTGTGACACTGTAGGGTACCGTGGAACAAGGAGGCAACTGTGACACTGCAGGGCTTTGTGGAAACCAGGTGGTGATGTGACACTTGCTTGGCCTTATGAAACCAAAGAGAACATTGTGACACTGAACCTAATGGGATTGTTGCAAATGATACAACTTTTAGAGGTTTTTTAATGTAACTTCGGTCAGGGGTTTGTTTGCCTTTGCCCAGGAGGAGGGGAGTTGAAGTTTCTCTTCAAAAAACTGTTCCTTGAGGATGGGTGAGGCCTGATAAATTCAACATCTACAGACTGGGAGTAACCCAGAAGATACGCAAGAGGTAAATGACCATTAAAGAAAATAACCCCCAGTGTGGTTGAAGACACCTGGTCTGGGAAAAGATTGGTAAGACAATCAAAGAATGAGGGCTTAATTCACATCAAAGGCAAAGGGATCAGTAGCCAACAGGAGATCAAATACTAAGAACTGTGCAATTTAGATAAATTAATTTCTTCAGTGAAGCGTTTTTGGGCAATCCCGGCCTCCAATTCTCTCCTCCAAGGAGTCCATGAGGATCCTGGGGTGGGAATAGACCTCAGTGGGACCCATTAATCCTTTGAGAAATTTGTTTTTTTCTTATGACTTGGACTCCTGGAAAGGTTTGTGCAATCTCCTCTCACATCCTGATGTTCCAGGGCTCAGCACCAAATGTACCACGGGGCTCATTGGGATCAAGCAAGTCCTTACAAACCATGGCTCTGCCTTGATTTCCCTTTGCTCTGGTGCCATTCATCAGGAAGGCTTCCTACTATCGTTATGGAGAAATAATTCAAACATCTTCTTAACTCTTTAATAATTTATTATTATTTTAAAGGGTGTGTTTTATTACTGTTCTCTTTAGAGCAGAGGAGATTGCAGCATTCTGTGATTGATATTGATCCAGGGTCTCTCCTCAGGAGGTCTGGCCTGCTCAGAGAAGCTGTGCCTTGAGGTCTGACCCAGTGTGGACAACCTTATTGCACATTCTCCAACTTCATCCTGTCATCACTCACCTGGAACCTGCTTTGCTTGGAGAACTGGCTAGACTCAGGAAAAAGGGGTTTTCCTGGTTCTTTTGAAGCAATCTGAATCTCCTAACTTTCCCCACTGAAAACAGACACACTATTCAGGTGTGGAGTTTCCCCTTCCCCAAGGCTGAACTCTGCAAGGAATGTTTGAGACCTTTGCACTCCTTGGTTCCCTGAGGCCTTGCAGTGTCAGAAAGGCCCCTTGGTACAAAGAGGTTCCGTGCTGTCACAATGAAGATTTGGATCCATGGGGTCCCACGGGGTCACAATGCTCTTTTTGGTTCCGTGAGGCCTTGATCTGTCACAATGGACCCTTGGTTCCATGAGGTTCATTGGTGTCACCATGGTCTCCTTGGTTCCATGAGGCATCACAATGTCACAACGCACCCTTGGTTCCATGAGGTTCCTGCAGCAGGACTTCCCCTGTGGCACAGCAGAGCTCATCTGTTCTGTCCATCAGCTGGGCCATAATTCAGGGCATCTTCCCCCTCTCAGGAACTGCTGAGATAACCCAAGCTGGACATCAGTCCTGTCCTGAGTTCTCTCTGGTGCCAGGGAGGTGGAATTTCCCAGCTGACCATAAACATCTTGCCTTGAGAGCAGACTGAAGGGAGATAAGCCTTGAATTTCTGAGTGACTCACACTTCACTTTGTAGACTATGAAAGCCACACAAAACTTTCACAAAGCAAAAGTCTTCTGCATAGTCCCTGCAAAAGGGTAGGGCTTATCTGCCAAGTCTGGATGCATCTTTATGCTTACTTTTCTGGAATGTGAGTGAAAGGTCTCCATGTGTACTCCCTCATCAATTTGTTGGTAAGTTACATTGACTCCTGATCTCTGCTATTTCTTCACTACCTGTAATATGTTCTTTATTGTGCTCAGTGTTTCTATCTACCTGCACTTCTTTTGTTTATCCTGTGCAGTAAGTAGTCAATTTAAAGTCTCTTGTCTGTTAATCTTGAGTCCATTAAGTAAATAATTTCTTTTATAATATACCTAATTTTCTATTCTTAAGAACTTAGTAGAAAAAGCAATTTGAAGTGCAGGTCGCCAGAAACAGAGCTACTGCCAGAAACCTGGGCATAAGGCAGGACTTGTCTAAGCTTTCACTACTTTTGTAAAAACATATTACATTAAAATATGAGAGAAGATTTTTTCCCATTTCTTTTTTTCCTCTTTATGAGCTGATATCAACAATTTCAATTTGGTTGATCTTGAGCACCTCCTAATGTAGTCAGAATAGATATGAAAATCAGGACCCTTTATGGCTGACCATCAATCACACTTTGTCCCTACCCCAACCCCACCATTTCCGTTATCCAACCCCTGGCACTCAGAGCAGTCCTGTGCAAATCTGAGCTTCCTCCAGCCCAGGCTGTACGTGCAGCTTTCAGCTCCTTGGCACCAACTTCCACCTGCTTTCCTTGGAGAAGGAACTGCTCAAGACACAGAGGGATGTTCATTTATTGTCAGCAAAAAGAACCAAGGGAAGGCACAGCTCCATAAAAACCAAAAGTCATTCCTCTATTGCATATTACATCCACTTTGACAGCAGACAGTCTCAGACCAATAGAAAACTCATTCTGTGCCCAGCACAGATCCCATGATGCCCCAAACCCACCCTGCCCTGATTCTGCCCAGATTTGCTCTTTGCACACGAGACACGCTGAAGTCACAAGTTCCTTCCATGCCCAGAGGAAGGAAAATTGAAAGTGGCTGAAGAGCTCTCTTGTGCACAGCTACAGCTGCACTAATGCCAATATTCTGGGCTCACAGGAACTTGATCCAACAGCCTCTGCTCCTGCCTGGCACTGCCAGGCTGGCATGAGGAGCCCCTCAGCCTTCCCTGCTCTTGGCTGGACAAGCCCAGCTCCCTCAGCATCTCTGCACAGCCAAAGGGCTCCAGCCCCACCTTGGAGGCCCTTCCCTCGCCCTACTCCAGCTGCCAGACATCATTCCTGCTCTGGGGAACCCAAACCAGGCCCCAGTGACCTGGATAATCCACGTCCTTGATGTCCTGGTCACACAGCCCTGGCCCCTTTTTCCCGTGTCATGCTCTGGGGTTGATTTGTGGAACATCCTTGGGGGAGGCTGTGGCTCCAGGTGGGGCACGGGGATACAGAGGGACAGGGGACCCTGCTGGGCATGAACAGCATTGGACTTGTCTGGGGAAACTGTGAGGTGGGGATGGGGCAGAGTGACCAACCCAGTGACCTCACACAGCCCAGGTGATGATGCAGAGACAGCCTACGATGTCGTAGCTGCTTGATGACCTCACAAAACCCACTCTGTGTTGTCATAGCCCACTCTGTGACCTCATGTTACCAGACGATAAATTGCCCACCCTACGTGAAACAACACAATGCTTGTTCTCCAAAACCACTCACCTCTGGAAACCACACAATGCCCCTTGTATAAGAAGGGGAATTGGAATTCACCAGCCTCAGTGTCCTGCCAACTCAGCCAGGCTGACTGGAACATTGGGGGTCCACGACCACCAGGAAACACTAGAGAGACCCCCAGGACAGAAGAACACTCCCAAGGAAAGCTCTGTCTCCTGCTGTTCACAAACAGAGACGGGTTGGTAAGAGATGTGGTGGTCGGTGGCTTCCTGGGGTACAGTAACCATGAAATATTAGAGTTTTTATTATTCTGTGAAAGAAGTAGAGCATCAACAAAAGTTCTACCCTGCAACAATGGAGAGAAGACTTTGGCTTATTGAGATGTAGATTTGTGCAGAGAGTGCCAAATCAGGTATTGAATTTTTTAAGGGATACCATCCTTAAAAACAAAAGGGGTCCAGGAATGATGGACACACTGCAAGAAAGAAATTTTGAAGGAGAAGGAGCAGCCTGTCCCTGTGTGCCAAAAGTGAGGAAAATGACTGGCCTGACTGCGCATGAAGCTTTTTCCAAGAACACAGGGAAAAAAGAGGTTGCATCATCTTTGGATAGAGGGGCAGGAAACTCAGGAAATGTTTAAGGCTGTTGCTCGGTCATGCAGAAAGAAAATTAGAGAGGTGAAAGCTCCATTAGGACTTAAACTGGCCACCTGTGTGAAGGATAACAAAAATTATTTTTTGAAAACATTAATGGCAATAAAAGGGCTAAGGACAACCTACATTCCTTATTGCTTGTTCCTTATCATATTTTCAAAAATAAAACAGGTTGTCCCCAGGACAAATGTTCTGCTGAGCTGATAGATGGGGACAGGGAGCAGAACAGACCCCCGTAATTCAAGAGGAAGCAGCTGCTGACCTACTGAGCCACTCAGGTGTTTACAGGTCTCTATGGGGCACTTGATATTTATACTAGGGGGATGAGGGAGCTGCTGGGAGGTGCTCTCCTGTCACCATACACGCTAGGAGTCACGTATATTAATAAACAAGACTTCTCCAGCTATGAGGCTAAAGAAGCATTTCATTGAAAGTCAGAAACATATTTATAGTGTGGTTCTCAAGTCTCGAACAGAACAGCAGTCCATTGGAAAACAGAAGAAAACAAATCCTGTCACAAATTGTGAGTACTGTTTCTCAGTCAACACCAGGTGCTAATCTTTATTATTAATTCCTTTCTGTTTTCCCAAATGTTGTCATCCTGGGAAAGGCTTAGGCCGGAGCTGAGAAACTGTCTCAGCATGGGAAAAGTTTCCCAGAATGAGAAAGAGAAAAAGAGCTTCGAGCCTGAAAAGGCCTAGCAAATTTTGCGTGGGCCTTCAATGGTGTCCACACTCTCCATCATTTCTCATCAGTCCTGCCTCATCAGGGAGGTTCCAAAAGACTGAAGGTGCAAATGTGACTCCATGCCCAAGAAGGGCTGGAAGGAGAATCTAGGGAAATCCAGGCCTGTCTGCCTGACCTTGTTACCCAGGTCCTGCATTTCAGACACAATGACCCCTGCAGCATTTCAGGCTGGGGACAGAGTGGCTGGACATCAGCCAGGCAGAAAGGGACCTGGCAGCAGTGATGGACAGCAGGCTGGACATGAGCCAGCAGTATGCGTAGATGACCAAGAAAGCCAATGGCTCCTGGCCTGGATCAGGAATGGTGTGGCCAGCAGCAGCAGGGCAGTGATTCTTCCCCTGTGCTCAGCACTGGTTAGGCAGCACCTCGAGTACTGTGTCCAGTTCTGGACCCCCCAATTTAGAAAGGACATGGAGGGGCTGGAGTGTGTCCAGAGAAGTGCAAAAAGGCTGGTGAGGGGTGGGGAACACAAGTGCTGTGAGGAGTGGCTGAGGGAGCTGGTGTTGTTTATCCCAGAGAAGAGGAATCTCAGGGAGACAAGGTGGTGTCAGGACACAGGTTGGACTTGATGATCTCCAAGGTCTTTTCCAACCTTGCTGACTCTGTGATTCTCTGAAACCTCCCATGGAACAGCTGCAGGATGAGCCCTGGGCCTTCTCTTCAGAAGGTTCAGCAGCCCAGGTCCCTCACCTTCTCCACAGAGCCCAAAAGCCCATCCTGTCAGTCCTGCAGAGCCTGTCCAGCCCCTCCTCACTGCCCAGAACAGGGAGCCCCACACCCAGACACAGCAGCCCAGATGTGCCCCCCTGGCCTGTGGTGCCTCTGGCAAGGGAGCAGCACGAGGCACTGCAGGACCCTGCAGACAATTCCTGAAGCACTTGTAGGATGATCCTGCTTTCCAAGGGATGTTCCCATGGTGCCAACTCAGGAACTGAAATGGGAAGTGCAGCCATAGACGAATGTGAAAACAGGGATGGGCTGTTTACAGGGGAGGGGACACGGATGGGCAAGAGGTGTAAATGTGGATCAGGAAGGAAGAAACAAAGCAAAAGTGAAGCAGAGGAAATGCTCAGGGCTTTGTGGGGGTGGGTAAAACGCAGCTGTGGCTCTGAGCAACAGTGTCTGCAGTGGGACAGGAAACTCACAGCTCATGGGAACAAACTTTGTGGCTGACTGCAGAGGTCACGACAAACCTGAGTGTTTTTCCTGGTGTCCCCCAGACCTTGCTGGCCCCAGTGACTGATGGCATTTGTGCCCACTCAGCTCCATCTCCCCACAGCAGCACCATGGGGGTGCTGACGCCTGCTCTGTGCAGTGCAAACAGGGGCTCCTGAGCCAGTGCTGCCGTGTCTGTGCCTGCAAGGATGTGGCACCTGTGTGAGCTGGGGGAGAGGCCAGGGCTGCAGAGGGGGGATGTTGTTGGCAGGTGCATGAGGACGCTCTGGGACGCTGCCCTGGGCTGTCCAGCGCAGTGGGGATGGATCAGCCCCTGCTCTGCTGTTCCTTGCCAGGGTCTCTCCCTTGCAGGGGCCTTGCAGAGCACTAGCCATGCTGTTTGCCCCCAGCCTGCCCACAGCCATCCTGAGGCTGCTCACAAGGTTTTCTCTGCTCAGCATTGGCCTGGACAAATGTTGTGGATAGAGCCTGACCAAGGAGCCTGGAGCCCCCAGGCCCTGCCCTGAGGCGTCAGTGCTGCCCCAGCAGTGCCCATGGCCTGTCTCTGCTGCAGCCCCAGCACTGCCACCCCCAGGGCTGTGCCCGGCCCCGAGAGCACTCAGGCCCTGCAGCAACACGAGGGGCAGGAGGGCAGCAGAGCAGTGGCACGGGAGCAGCACTGTCAGCACCAAATGCTGCTGCTGCTGGGCACAGCTCCTGTGCCAGCACTGATCTGCCACAGTTCTGCACACAGGCATTGCTGCTGCAGCTCCAGAGAAGGGAACATATTGGGGAACTCTGGTGAAAACTTTCCTTGGAGATCCTTTAGTACATTTATGGCCCCTGAGATCACAGGGTCTCATGGACACAGTCTCTGGCCACAGGGAATGTGGAGAGAAACAAAAGGATAATGGCAAAATAATGACATTTTTTAATGGAATATAATAGAAAAGCAGAACAACAGAAATAAACTCCAAAACCAAAACAACAAGAACTATGAAAAACAAGTTTTATTTCAAGTGATTTGCAGAAATTTGCCAGCAGTTCAATGTTCCTAAAATCTTTGTGTCCTCAGTCTCCACATTGCAGCCTTGAGATCCTGATTCCTCAGGCTGTAGATGAGGGGGTTCAGAGCTGGAGGCACCACTGAGTAGAGAATTGACAGGGCCAGATCTAGGGATGGGGAGGAGACAGAAGGGGGCTTCAGGTAGGCTAATGTGGCAGTGCTGACAAACATGGAGACCACAGCCAGGTGAGGAAGGCAGGTGGAAAAGGCTTTGTGCCGTCCCTGCTCAGAGGGGATCCTCAGCACAACCCTGAAGATCTGCACATAGGAGAAAACAATGAACACAAAACAACCAAATGATAAACAGGCACTAACAGCAAGAAGCCCAAATTCCCTGAGGTAGGATTTGGAGCAGGAGAGTTTGAGGATATGTGGGATTTCACAGAAGAACTGGCCCAGGACATTGCCCTGGCACAGGGGCAGGGAAAATGTAGTGGCTGTGTGCAGCAGAGCAGTGAGAAAGGCACTGGCCCAGGCAGCTGCTGCCATGTGGGCACAAGCTCTGCTGCCCAGGAGGGTCCCGTAGTGCAGGGGTTTGCAGATGGACACATAACGGTCATAGCACATGATGGTCAGGAGATAATATTCTGCTAAAAAGAAAAACATAAAAAAAAAGACCTGAGCAGCACATCCTGAGTAGGAGATGTTCCTGGTGTCCCAGAGGGAATTGTGCATGGCTTTGGACACAGTGGTGCAGATGCAGCCCAGGTCAGTGAGGGCCAGGTTGAGCAGGAAGAAGAACATGGGAGTGTGCAGGTGGTGGCTGCAGGCTACGGCGCTGATGATGAGGCCGTTGGCCAGGAGGGCAGCCAGGGAGATGCCCAGGAAGAGGCAGAAGTGCAGGAGCTGCAGCTGCCGCGTGTCTGCCAGTGCCAGCAGGAGGAAGTGGCTGATGGAGCTGCTGTTGGACATCGCTGCACTCTGGGAATTCTGACTTGTTGAAAGAAGATTTTGACAAGGTGGGAACAAATTCTTTGAGCCAATTCTAAAGAAAATATTCTTTAGAATCCTTTCAAATTATCTTCTCATACTTTGGTTGTAATTTGTAAAAGTTTTTTATTTTTGAGTTTTTGGTTTTGCTGCTGAGTTGCTGGCTCAAATTCATTATTTCTCCGAGCCAGAGATTTAGGATCCCTTTTGGATAAAAGGCCTCCCTGTGCCCCTGTGTTGTCAGACCTGCTGGTCCTACACATCTGCTTTTTGCTCATTACCTCCTGCTTTTACAAAGTTCTCACACATAAAATTTTCTTTAAAAAAACTTTTTCAGACTACAGTTTCAAAACCAATCTCTCTAAACCCCCACCTTTTTTCCTCTGCAGATGGACAGGGAGGGATATTCAGGACTGGTGTGGTTCTCTAACGCCTGATGCTCAGCCTACTGGGAGCTATTTCTCTGCAACCAAAGCTTCTCCCTGCCAGTACTCCCAGAGCCCAGTCTCGCCCTGGGTGCTCTGCTCTGCCTTGCACACCTCTTCCAGCACAGGGCACTGCCCAGGGACATCTCCAGGCCAGGGCCTTATGGGCAGCTCAGACAAACTGAGATGCTGCAATCCAAGGTGCCGTTGCTGCTGTCTGTAGGCACAGGAGGGTGAGGAGGCACTTTGTGAGGGAGATGTGAGGCAGATCTGCTGATGCCCAGTGGGACAGTGCAGGAGGCTCAGTGACACAGGCACACCTGACATCCTCTTTCCCTTGCCTTGAGGAGAAAGCTGAGAGCAGCCCTGGCCATGCAGCACCATCTCCACAGCAGGAGGAATCTGCCCTGATGGGGTCACCCCTTCCACCTCTATCTTCTTCACACAGTCCATGCAGAGCTGCCAGGCAGGCTGAGAGCTGTCCCTGGCAGGTGGCAAATGTCCTTGGCTGGCCAAGAGCTCTGATGGTTGCAGGAGCTGCTCTGCAGGACAGCCCTGGGCATCCCTGGCTGCAGCCCCAGCTTCAGCCCCTGCAGACGTCCCTGGCAGCAGGAGCCATCCTGCCCTGTCCCTCTGACGGTGCCCAGGACAGCCCTGCTCTGCAGCACATCCTCCTCCTCCTCCTCCTCCTCCTCCTCCTCCTCCTCCTCCTCCTCCTCCTCCTCCTCCTCCTCCTCCTCCTCCTCCTTCTCCTCCTCCTCCTCTTCCTCCTGCTCCTGTGCCTCAGGAAACTGGCAGAGTCCTCCTGACACATGTGCTGGCTCTAGTACATCCCTCCAGGAGCACAGGGGACATGCCCTGCACCCACACACTCACCATGTCCAGGGCTATGAAGATGTTACCCCAAGTGAAGTCTCAGCTCCATGTCTTCCCAATCCTGGTTGCCTTTAGCCTGTCTTTGCCTGGCTCCTTTCCCCTCAGTGCCTGCAGGCAGTGCCCTCAGCCCTGCTGGGCTGGGAGAGGAGCTGCTCCTCAGCAGAAATCTCTTTTTGAAGCTTTTCCTGGTTGAGCCTGGGAGCTGCCTCTGTGCCAGGAGACCAGCCCAGCTCAGCAGCACAGACACAGCACAAAGATTTTAATGACACTCACAGGGATTTAGTGTTGTTTACATTATATTAAGTCCCTCAGTATGTTAAAGAAACTTCTCAAGAGTTCAAAATTTACTTGAAGACCAATTTTCCTGAAGTTTTAATGGATTCTGCTGAGGGATATGTCTGTGAAAGTTGATCAAACTTTGCTATTTTTCAGTGCCCTCATACCCTACTAACTCTGTCCAGTGTGTCAAAATACAGGCTAAAGGACTAGCCTTAGAAATCTCCTTGCTTTGTCAAGTACTCATTACCTCCTCCTTCTTGTCTTACCCTGTTTCCACCCAAATCTCTCTCCACACAGCCTCACAGTCCTTTCCCAATCTTTCTCCCACACACATGCCTGAGTTGCAGGCATTGAATGTTATTTCCCACACACAAACTTTAGGATCTTAGGTTCAAAATCAGCTTGGTTAGGATGTCTCTATTTACACTGAGGGCATAGACCTTGTCGTCTCTCAGAGGAACAATAACAACATTTTTCACAAATCTTGCACTGTAACAGTAACCATGCAGAGTGCCAACTTCTAGAAGCCCCAAAAGCCTCATACCACCCACAAAAGCAAGCTATTCCTCTTCTCTCTTGAATGTCCAGACCCTCTTCAGCAGGATTTTCCCAGTCCAAAGCTACCAACCTCCCTGCTGAATTTCGATATATTCCATCCAGTTAACATTTACTGAAAACACAGGGAAAAATTACCAGTTTGCTGCAATTGTAACTTTTGTCACGGTGGCAATATTACTCTAAAATACACAAAGACCAGTGGCTGCAGGGCACCGGTTAAGCCCAAACACCGAGTGTTACAGGGAATACTATCCCCCTTAAACCGGAATTACCCACACACAGCCCGAATCCAAAAGTCAAAATCACTGCAGGGAAGGGTATCTCTTTATTAAGGGAGAAAACATCCCCCTCTTGTCAACACAGCACACAGTATACAGCAATTTTAGCGATCTCCCAATCAGTTTGTTCTTCTCCAGCCGTTTCAGTTGCCCAAAATGAAAACAAAGATCCAAGCTCCCGTTCACTTCTTCCTAAGTACATTTCACCAATCACACAAACAGTCATTCACAGAGGCAGGACCCAATCAAAATAATGATTAAAACAGCAGCAATAAACAAGGATTTGCCCAGTTCACCCAAAGAACTGCTGGTGGATCTCCCTGACAGAACAAACCCTTTCTGTGGCCACTGCACCCTCCCGATAATTGCAAACAAAACCGCTCAGGCTTGCCCTGAGCACAGAACGTCTTCTGCGTCTTGTCAGCTGCCTTTTAGCCATGTGTAGGCCTGACAGGCATACACATCATTTTAAACATACAATTTTGTCTGCAGTCCAGCAGCATGTCTTGTCTGTCCCCATGATGAGCAGCTGGGGACCGGAGGTCCCTCCCGGAAGGTCCCAGAGACATCCATAGCCCAGGTTGGTCTTGCAGCCAAAAGGAGTTTCTCATGGCAAACTCGCCAACTGATAGAGAAAAAAGGACTCTCCAGCCAGTTTAAGTTAGAAAGTAGTATATGTATTACAATGCTTGGCAAGCCCAGGAGAAATGTCTCACAAGGATGTGCAAAATACCCAGGGCTCTTGCCTTATGTTTTCCATCAAAATCTTACCTATTCATTTAGTTACCCAATATGTCTATAGATATGAATTACCTAACACCCCATACCCTCATTTTATATAAAAATTAGCTCAAAGTTCTTTTGCACAGTCCTTGCACAGTTCGTTCCTTCAAATGCGTCAGTGGGTGTTTTAAATGGGTCAGAGGCCTCCTAATGATGAAGTCAGGGAGCCTTCCTTGCCTTCAGCTTTTCACCTTGGTCTTGTTCCTAGGTTCTTGGGCCCTTTGACCGTAATTCAAGTTCCCAGCCTGGTTCTGGCTGGTTGTAGGGTCCAGGTGCAGTTATGGTTTCTTCACTTCAACAATATTCCAACTACCCAACTTGACACAACAAAGCCAAGCAAGTGATTTATTTTCTTATCTCTACTGGCTCAGCCACTGATTATTAACTTTCTACATTGCTTCTACTCTGATCATTATATGTACAGCTTCTATTCCTCAGCTAAGCTCTTAACCCTTTGATTTTTGCATCAGAAAGATGATGTTATGATAGATACAAACACAATCAAGGTGTTGTATCAGGATGCTCTGCCTGGAGTGGGGTGAAAACGGCTTGAAAAATGCCCTGTTTGCAAAGCTTTCAGTGGTGGATGGAGAAAGGTAAGCCATGCTGCTTTTGAATGTTGAGGAAATGCTGAAACCAGCCTGACTCATTTAAACTCTTCCTGTCCTTGCTAGGATGAGGAGCCCCTCAGCCTTCCCTGCTCCAGGCTGGACAAGCCCAGCTCCCTCAGCATCTCCTCACAGCCAAAAGGCTCCAGCCCCATCCTGGAGGCCCTTCCCTCACTGTGCTCCAGCTGCCAGACATCTTTGCTGCCCTGGGGAACCCAAACCAGGCCCCAGTGACCTGGATGATCCCCTTCCTTGATGTCCTAGACACACAGCTCCGGCCCCTTGTCCCCGTGTCAGGCTCTGGGGTTGATTTGTGAAACATCCTTGGTGGAAGCTGTGGCCCAGGTGGAACTGGGGGAACCCAGGGGAACAGGGGACCCTGCTAGGCATGAACAGCATTGGACTTGTCTGGGTAAACTGTGAGGGGGGCTGAGGCATAGTGGTCAGCCAGGATCACCTCCTGCAGGCTGAACTGGAGGCACTGCAGGTCAGGGACAGCCACTCTGTGTCTGGAATGCTCAGTAGATGCTCAGCTCAGGCAGCTCCTGCAGCCCCCGGGCCAGCCCCGCTGCCCAGCACAGCAGCAGAGAGTTGGCCCTGGGGCTCCTCAGGCAGCTGCTGCTGCCCCAGGGACAGGGCAGCCTCTTTCCAGGGCTTCTCTGCACCCCAGGGGCTCCTGCTCTGCTCCTGGCACATGCCAGCTGCCCACAGAGCCTGTGCCAGGGGAACACGTCTGTGCTGGCCTGAGCAGCCAGTGCTGCAGCCCCTGCCCTGCTCCCAGAGCCCGAGCTGGGGCTGCTGCTCTGCAGAGCACGGGGGCTGTGCTGCCCGGGGCCCTGGGCTGCCTCTGCTGGGCTCTGCTGCTCAGCCTGGGACACAGAGGCAGCTGATGGTGCTCCCTGCACTGACCCCCTCCCACATAGGCTCTGCTGGGGCCATGCAGAGTTTCAGAGGTGCCTGCCTTGTTTCAGGGCTGCCAGATGGCCTTGGGGCTGCCCTGCATCCTCCTGGGGAAGGTGTCTGAGGCTCAGAGCACTCAGTGCCAGACTCCTTTCCCTGTGCCTGCTGTGTCCCTGTGGCTCAGAGCTCTCAGTGCCAGACTCCTTTCCCTGTGTCTGCTGTGTCCCTGGGGCTGCAGAGCTTTCCTGGTCACAGCAGACATTCACTCCTTGAACTCCAGTTGACCCCACTTTGGGCAGGCCTGTGCCCAGTGAGCTCCACTCCCTGCTGCTCCCTGGCACACCCTGTCCCTGCAGGTCCCCTGTGCTCTCCTGGCAGCTCCCAAGGCCCTGCAGGCAAACATTGCCCTGCCATCGGCCCTAGGACAAGCTGCAGAGCCTCAGCAAGGTTCAGCACAGACCATTCACCGTCTGATGGGCACTGGCCACCAACAAGCCAAACATGACCCAGACCTGAGTCCCTTGATGGCCACACTGGGACCCTGATCTCATCCCACTGAGCCCTGGGAGAACAGGGAACACAAGGATCATCTTCAGAGTCTGTTCTTTGGGCCTGTTCCTGAGAGTGACTCAGGAGGAGAACAAAGCCTTCCTGCCCTGCCCTCAGGAGATGCCTTTGCTGGTGGAGCTGCTGTGCTGGAGCCCAGGTGTGTCCCAGGAGTGCCCATGGCCTGTCCCTGCCTGTGCTCACAGCAGGGACACACAGCAGGACAGTGACCAAGCTGCCAGAGCACTGTGGCCTCACAGCCACAGAATGGCTGGCAAGGAGAGGGTGGAGTTGGGAAGAGCAGATGTGGGTAGAGCCAGGGCCATTTTCCCTGGCTCTGCTACTGTGCTGGGAGTCCCTCCACCTCTGCTCACAGGCACTGCCCTTGCAGAGACAGAGAAGGGCTGGGGAAGCACCTGGGTCACACAGGGCAGAGCAGGACACTTTATTTTACCTCAATGCGCAACGATCATGGCTCCTTACTGTCTATGCTGAACACAAGCACAGTAGATACTGATGTAGCAATACTGTGACTAAAGGCATCCCTTTATGTAAAATACTATGAAAAGTTAAAAAAAAAAAATAAAAAAGAAAAAGTAGAACACACCAAATAGAAACACATGGAACTAAGCAGTCTGGGCAGTCTGTAATGAGTTCCATTCTGAATGCTATGCAGAAACAAACAGGCACTTGATTGTTTCTGGAAACGCATAGTGGTCATATTCCTCAGGGCATCCTCAAGCTCCTGATTCCTCAGGCTGTAGATGAAGGTGTTATAAACGAGATTAAGCTGAATTAAATATAATAAGAATAAGTGATAATTATTTTTGCGACTGAAATACGATCCTCCTTTCCCACAATCAAAAAGGGAGAGCACTGAGCCCAGGATTTGCGCCGGGTGAGCTCACTCTGATCCAACCTCTATCGCATCGGGTCCCCCAGTGCTCACAAAGCCGCCTTGGTCAGTCCAGTTTTTATACAGTTTTTCATAGCCTGGAGCAGAGGTCTTTCATTTTGTTGTTGCACACATTCATGTAGTCTTTCTCTGCATTGGGCTGGACAAAACCATGTCTGGGAAACAATGAATTTGGTGAATGCAGATCTCGGTTTATGGGAAGCTGGCATTCAGATGTAGCTTTCCTGATGGCTCTGGTTATCTTAATCATCAATAATTGATGGGTGCTCATCGCTTGGGTCTTTCCTGGACAGTTTCTGAAAGGGCTATCTTTGAACAAGTAATTATTTGGCTTTTGACTAGGAATTACCACCAGTTGAGAATAATTTCAGAAACCCACAACTCTGGGGACTAATAAGGGTAACTCCTTGCTTTTTGTGTGGGCGGACGATGAGTCATTGTGGACCAGGGTGAAAACCAAGTTGGGTCCTTCTCCTCTGTAGAGGGTGCAAAAAGAGACGGCATTGTATATCTAATAAACGGAGACCTATGTGCCCCAGGTGTGCCCTGGAACTCCTGAGATACTATAATTGGCAGGTAGCACATGATCAGTTTGAGATAGTGAGTCCAGTCTGTGGTTAAGGTTTAAAGACAGAGAATCTGGATATTTTTGAAAAGAGACTGGGAATGGTGCCAGCTTGGTAAAATGAATTGTAAGGCTCCCCTTGTAGTTTAACTTTTTGCATTTGAGATACAAGTGTGTATTTATGGAATTTCTGCCTGGTCAAATAGGAGAAGGAAGCAGCCAGCTGTTTGAGCTATTGGAGATGGGGGATTTCAAATAACTTAGAGGAGTGAGCAGAAAGCATCAAGACTGCGTGTGCTCAGTATTTTCGGAGGGGTTGTTGTTGGGTTGGTCAGCAGGGTGTGGTCAATGGGATTTGTCATTGGGGTGGTCAGTGGGTGTGGTCAGTGAGGTGTTGGCACTGGTTTCTAGGATATGGGTGTGGTCAGTGAGTGTGTGTAGTGGTTATCGTCAATGGGTGTGATCATTGGAGGTATGGTCATTTGGGTGGTGAGTGGGATGTGGTCAGTGGGTAAGGTCAGTAGATGTGATCAGTCAGTGGGTTTGATCAGTGTGTCACCTGTTCCTATTTCTGCTCCATCATTCCTGCTCTGATGAGGATACATCCTCAGCCACTAGGAGGATGCTGATGATTTTTACTACTCCAGAGGCCTCTACTTTCTTGATTTTTTCAGTTTCAGAATTTAGTGACCAAGGCTCATAAACATTTGTTAAAAACACCCATAAGAAAAGCTCCTGGGGATAATTTAATAAAGTTTTCATATCTTTGGTGGTTAATTGGATAGATTTCAAAAATGTATTCCATGTAAATATACTAAATTGAAAACAATGCTCAGAGAAGTGATTTCTCCTGGTTCTTTTCCTGTTTATAGATGGGTATCAGAACTGTCCAACTGATATTGACCCCCAGCACCTTCTAATGCAGTCTGAATATATATGAAAGTCAAGACCCTTGATGATGTTCAATCAATTGCACTTTGTCCCCATCCCCATCCCCTCCTAACCATTTCCCTCATCCAACCCCTCAGACTCCTTTGGATCAGGAATAGTGCAACCAGCAGGAGCAGGGCAGTGATTCTTGCCCTGTGCTCAGCAGTGGCTGGGCAGCACCTCAAGTGCTGTGTCCACTTCTGGTCCCCCAATTTAGGAAGGACATGGAGGAGCTGGAGAGTGTCCAGAGAAGGGCTACAAGGCTGGTGAGGGATCTGGAACACAAGTCCTGTGAGGAGTAGCTGAGGGAGTTGGGGATGTTTATCCTGGAGTAGACTTGGAGGAGATCTCATCACTCTCTACAACTCCCTGACAGGAGGGTGCAGGCAGGTGGAGTTGGGCTCTTTCCCCAGGGAACAGTGACAGGACAAGAGGACACAGACTTAAAGCTGCCCCAAAGAAGATTAAGGCTGGACATGAATAAATACTCTTCACAAAGAAGGTGACTGGGCATTTGAATGGGCTTCCCAGGGAGGTGGATGAGTCACTGTCCCAGGAAGAGTTTCAGCATAGACTGGATGTGACACTGAGTCCCATGGTCTGGGTGACAGGGTGGTGTGAGTTAGTTAGTTGGTTGGTTAGTTAGTTAGAAGTTTAAGATGTATCATTACAAGTTTGTGAAGTGTTATATGATTGGTTGAAAAATGCACATGGCAGCAAAGCTGTGGGAAGCAAAGCAATTTATGATTGGTGATAAAAGACGTTAGCAAAGTTCATAGAAATATGTGATTGACTAAAAAACTAATGTAAGGCAATGCAACTAAGAATGAGATGGCTTCCGATATTATGGCATTGGATATAACACCTTTAATTCCTCACCGTTCTATGAGACTGGTGCAATAAAGCAATAAACTGTCTTTTACAATGTCTCTGTGTTGCCCATTTTTTGTTATAATGATCTTCTGTCAGGCATATTTTAGATATCAAACCTGCCAATTGAAATCAATAGAGATTCAAAATACCAGGTCTACCCCAGATAAGTCAATAGGGGTTTAGAGACAACAGGTCTACCCTGTTTAAGTCTCGGTGGATTTAGGGACACTCAGCCTATCCATTGAATTCAGCAGGACTTTTGTGGAACTTTGGTGCTAAAATGAGGCAATTTGGGAAAAATGTGGGGGAAATGTTGGCTCAATTCCAGGAATTTCCCTTCCAGGATCATGATGCTGGTTCTCTGGAAGTCCTGGATGAATTCCTGGAAGCTAATTCCAAATCCCTGATCCCACACCTGTGACCTGTGTTGGTGCTGTGCTCCAGGTAAGCCCAGAAATCTCCATTTTCAGTCCAAATTCTGGGAGTTCTGAGGCCAAAATCAAGTTTTTTAGCAACAAAATTTTGGGGGCACAGGGTTTAGCCGTTGAAGTCAATGCGAATTTTGGGACACCAGGTCCACCCAGTCAAAGCAATGAGGATTTTTGGGACACCAGTTCTGGGGGGCCCTAGTGGTTTTGGGTGACCCAGTGATCCAAGAGGTACCCAGGTGTATCTGGGTGATTTTTGGGGATGTCCAGGTGATGTTTGGAGCACCCAAGTGTTGCGACTCTCCTGGATGGGCTGGGAAAAGATAATGGTCACTGTTGCATCCTTTCAGTCAACGTGGACACAGATAACCCTCCATGCTGGGGGGGCTGTCGGGGGACACTTGAACATTCAGGGTTACCCCAAAACTCCAGGTGAGGGCCCCAGAGGTGGGAGGGAGCCCTGAGTTACCTCAGGAGATGATGCAGCGCAGGTGCACCCAGGTGCTTTGGTCTGTGTGGTCGGTGCAGGTGGCATTCTGCACCGGCTCCAGCTCTGAGGTGGGCAAAGAGGGCACCCTGAAATCTCAGGGGAGCAGTGGG
The DNA here is from genome assembly GCF_903797595.1 of Erithacus rubecula. NCBI lineage: Eukaryota > Metazoa > Chordata > Aves > Passeriformes > Muscicapidae > Erithacus > Erithacus rubecula. The sequence goes on along the minus strand of NW_027635728.1, from coordinate 36,003 downwards.
GTCACCCAAATTGGTGCACAGAAAAACTTTATAACCCACAAAGTAAGTTATAGGTATGTATTTTATTCAGCACTGAGGTGCATGGGGGACAGCTCCTCCAAAAAACATGCACACCTTTGGTGACCTGCACCTCTCTTTTTATTCTCTACAAACTAGGATTGCACAGTGCACCTAATACATATTCATTTCCTAATCCACCCTCTCCCTGCTTCATATTAAAATTACCTCCACGTCACTTTGTGACTTCACATTCCTCCTTGTTGTTTGTTCTAGTGGCTGTCTGGGATGAAGTAAGCAGTCTCCCTCTCAGTTTGAACTTTTAATCTCACCTTCTTTGCATACTAGTCTTAGGTTCCTTTCCAGACTTTGATACCAGTTTTTGCTGGCTCAAGGGTCTAAGGAATCCCTGTTATCTGGAATGTGTCTCACTCTTCCATCCTGCTTGCACATTCTTGGCCCTCTATCTTATCTTGAAGTCTTGCTCTGTCCTCCTGTTCTTGCAAAGGCAGTGAATGTTAAGCACTCAGAGAATCTTGCCAGTCCCCTTCTAGTTAAAGCATCCTCCTGTATTTTTACCCTTAACTCATTAATTTTAATTTTAATTTTCCCCATTTCAGTTTCACAATGGCTCCTTGGTTCTATGAGCCCCAGAGCTTCATCCTTGACCCCTGGTTCCATAGGGGTCTGGAGTCACAATGGTCCCCCTGAATCCATGAGGCACAAGAATGTTACAATGGTCTCTGGCTCCATGAGGTTCCATGGTGTCTCCATGGTGTCCTTGGATCTGCTACTGTCCTTGTCACAATTGACCCATGGTTCCATGAGGTTCTGAGTGTCACCATGGTCGCTGTCAGAGGCTGGATGAGATCAATGCCCCAAACTCCTTTGGATGAGCTGTCAATCTGTCACACAGTGGGCTGGTGCTGACCCAGGCTCTGATTGCCCGAGCAATCACAATACCCACTTGCAGGAGGCCCATAAGGGCCCAGAGGCTTAAAAAAACACGAAGCATATGCTCAGTCCGAGTCCCTGCCTGCTCCTGTGGTCTGTGTCACACCAAAGGAAATGCTCCACACTCATCCCTGGAGCCCCAGCCCAGCCCCTCAGTGACTAAATGACCAAAAGTCCTACCTGAGAGAGGGACCCAGGAAGACCAAGGAGAATTTAAGGCAGACCACTAGGCAAGCGCATATCTTGATCCTATCTCCTCTTGGAATTTCTGTCTGAACAGTACTGGAATGCAAGAGTGTGCATCTCTGTATCTTTTTTGTCTTTTTCTCTGGTTTTCTATTTCTTCTGTTTCTGTCCTCTTCCAAATTTTGAGTAACTTGGGAAAGGGGAATTACTAGACAGCGTCATCGGCTGCTGAGATCCTGCCTGCTTCCCCCTCCTCCCAGAGTGGCCAGACCGGCCCATGGTGTATCTGGAATGCTGCCCCTGATAAGTTTTTCCAAAAACTCCAGGGCCAAGGGGAAGTGAAAGCCATCAGCCTATGAGTGCTGCCTCGTAAGTTGATATGGTCCTCAAAAATAGTTATGAGAAAACTGTAAGTCGAGGAAGGGATTTTTTTTTTTTTTTTACACAGTGATCAGATTTACATTCTCCTGAATGGTTGATTCACTGTGACACAGAGGACAGGAGAAAACTGTTTCCTTGTGGTAAAATCTCCATAGACTGATGAAAAGTTCTCCTCACCCAAGTAAATTTGTGATAGGCTATTTATAGAGATGGTAAATTGACAGATCCATTTCCGTATGTTGCCAGTGTGAAAGAAAAGAAGAGAAAGAAAAGAAATGTTCTGAAAGATTTATTGAGATTTTGTTTTTCTTGTAGTTTCTAGTAATAAATTTTTTTTCTTTGTACCTTTAAAGTTTGATCTAGTTTTGTCTTCCTCCTAATCCCATCTCACAGCAGAAAGTGAGTAAATAATTCTAATGGGTGCACTGGCAATTTGGCCAATGTTAAATCCACGACAAACTTAATATTGAACTCTTCTGTCTTGACCTCTTCAGTTCAGGGATTCAGTGAGAAAAACTCAAAAGTATTTGTTCAAAACACCCAAACAAGAAAAGCCCCTGGGAATAATTTAAGTTTTCAATTCTTCTGTGATTAATTAGACAGATTTCAGTAGTGTATTCAAAGTGAATAGGCTATATACTATATACTATATTGAAAACAATGCAGGGAGAAGCATTTTGTGCTGATTTCTTTTCGTATTTATTGACTGATACCAGCAATGTCCAATTGATATTGAACCTCTGAAACTTCTAATGAAGTCTGAATAGATATGAAAATCAAGACCCTTCATGGATGACAATAAATAACACTTTATCCGCAACCTCTCCCTCTAATTCCCTCATCCAACACCTGGAACTACAATGTATCAGGAATGGTGTGGCCAGCAGGAACAGGACAGTGATGCTTCCCTTGTGTTCAGCACTAGTTGGGCAGCACCTCAAGTGCTGTGTCCACTTCTGGGCCCCCAATTTAGGAAGGACATGGAGAATGCTGGAGTGTGTCCAGAGAAGAGCAACAAGGCTGGTGAGGGGTCTGGAACACAAGTCCTGTGAGGATCAGCTGAGGGAGCTGGGAATGATTATCCTGGAGGAAGCTCAGGTGAGACCTCATCACTATCTGCAACTCCCTGACAGGAGGGTGCAACCAGTGGAGGTCAGGCTTTTTTTCCAGGAAACAGTCACAGGACAAGAGGAAAGAGCATTAAGCTACACGAGGGGAAAATTTAGGCTGGGCATTAGGAAATATTCTTCACTGAAAGGGTGACTGGGCATTGGAATGGGCTGCCCAGGGAAGAGGGTGAGTCACCATCCTTGGAAGTGTTTCAGCATAGACTGGATGTGCCATGGTCTGGGTGAAAAGCTGGTGTTGGATTACAGGTTGGACTTGATGCTCTCAAAGTACTTTTCCAGCCTTGTGAAACCGTGCAGAGCATTGTGACAGAGCAGGACCTCATGTAATGATGGGGCCATTGTGACACTGCAGGGACCCATGAAACCAAGGGGTAAGTGCTGCTCCTCATAGACTCAGGGAATGAAGAAAACATATTTGACACTCTAGTGCCCCTTGCGACCAAGAGGCCATTGTGACACTGTGGGAGCAAGGAGAGCATTGCTGCACTGCGAGACCTCATGGAACCAAGGATCCACTGTGGCACTGCAGGGCTCCAAAATGCCTTTGTGACACTTTGGGGCCCAGGAATCCAAGGGACTTTGGGACATCAAGGGGTCCGATGGAACCAAAGGGGCATTGTGACAAAGGGAGGACTCATGGAATCATAGAGACCATTGTGATATTCTAGGGCCTCATAAGACTGTGGTGACACAATGCTGGGTGTGAGTGTGGGTCTTCTGGAGAGTAGAAGGGCTCTGCAGAGGGACGTGGACAGGCTGGATCCAGGGCCCAAATCCAAAGGTGAGGTTTAATAAGTCCACGTGCTGCGTCCTGCACCTTGGACACAACAACCCCTGCAGTGCTACAGGCTGGAGACAGAGTGGCTGGATAGCAGCCAGGCAGAAAGGCACTTGGGGGTACTGATGGAGAGCAGGTTGTACATGAGTCAGCAGTGTGCCCAGCTGGCCAAGAAGGCCAATGTTTTCTGACCTGGATCAGGAATGGTGTGGCCAGCAGGGTGTGGTGGTGCAGGGCTGGAGGTACCATCGAGTACAGAACTGACACCACTAGATCCCAAGATGGGGAGGAGATGGAAGGGGGCCTTTAGGTAGGCAAAAAACCCAGTCCTGGTAAACAGGAGACCACAGCAAGGTGACAGAGGCAGGTGGAATATCTTTGTGTCATCCCTGCTCAGAGGGGATTCTCAGCACAGCCCTGAAGACCTGCACATAGGAGAAAATAATGAACAGTGTTATGGATTATGCTTTGACTAGCTCCTCTCCCTACCCCCCACCATGGAGCTGCCGGTCCCTCCCCCGGGCTGTTTTATCTAGGTGGGTGTTTTTCTGCTTTTGGGGCTTTTCGCTGCTGCTCCTAGCTGCTTTGGCTGCTGCTTGCTGCTTTGGCTGCTGCTTCAGCTGCTTTCCCCCCGGCTGCCTAAACTTCCCCTCTCCCTCTCCCCCCCCCCCCCCCCCCCCCCATCCCTAAGATTTGCACCGGCTCCAGAGGAAATGGATCTGAACTTCGGAGACCACCTCTAGAAGCCTGCCAAAGAAGTTCTGCTGCCCTTCCCGGCGAAAATCTGCCGAGTTCATCTCATCTGGGTCTGTGCTGGGAAGTGTTTCTTTTGTATTTTGTTAATAAAAAGTTTTTTCCACTTTCCCCTGAAGAAAATTCTTTCCAAGGTTGGTAAAGGAAGGAATTGTAAGGGGGGGAGGGGCCCTTTGGAGATCTTTTTCCCAAAATTTGTCCTAAACTTGGACAAATTATTTTGGTGGCCCGTACAGGGAAACCAGAAAGAGTGGAAAAAACTTTATTCTAATAATATTTTGTTTTCAACTGTTGGTATTGGTATGCCTATTGAATCCAGCATATCTTTTGTTGTGGGAGCCTGCCTGTATGCGTGGTCATTAGGTTTCTTTGAAGTGTTAATACCGTTGTGGTCGTTGGGTTTGTTTACTTATCTGAAGATAGCTCCGGTGTTGTCTTTAATACGAAGTTTTTGTATTAAAGGGGTATTAACAAAAATACTCATCGGGCTAGGCTTGGTGATAATGGCATACAAGAGATTAATAAGAATGTTAGAATCGGCTTCAGGAATATATAAATCATGGCTTGTGTTATTTCTTAGAGGAGAAGCAGGAAAAGAGGATTTTCTGCCTTTATTTCCTTTCCTCTCCTCTGAATTAGTTACATCTGTATTAGAAAATATTCAGATTTCCCTGAATATTAAGGACATTATCTTTTTGGTTGTTAATTTGGTAAGTCTTTGTTGCACCATTTGCAGTTTATACAAAATTAAGGCCGAGATTTCTAAAGGGGCTGGGAGGACTCCTGATTTGGGAGTCAAGCTGGGCAGGAGGAATCTTGAGTGGAATGGCAAATGGGAGAAAATGGGCCAGATTTTAAAGGAGTTTTCTGACCCCATAATTCGGGAATTCCCATCAGAACAGATTCAAAATCCGATTGAGGTTGCAAGGTACTTAAAGGGGAAATGCCAGGATGGTTCTAAAGAGAAAAGGATTATTGCAGTGAGCTGGGCCCTGGCACATGCATATCGCACCCTGCTAGGCACTATAGAGCAGGAGACAGAGGAGAGGGAACAGGGAGATAAATTATCCCCTATCCCAGTGACTTAAGTTGCAGCCAACCCCCTAGGCTGAAACCCAGCAACTAAACTGGAGAATAAGCCCCAGCCAATGGCTGTGGCTACCAGTACGAGAAGTGGAAAGTGCACCAAGAAGACTGATAGGCTAGTGGAAGATGATGATGATGATGATGCTGGAGAGGGACCCTCAGCACCTCCTGATGTAAAATCAGGAGTTAAAACAACTAATGGAAGAGCAGAGACTAATAATGAATCCCTTTCCCTAAAGGATCTTCGTGGTTTAAGAAAAGATTACACCCGGAGACCTAATGAATCTATTATCAGCTGGCTGGTTCGTCTCTGGGATGCAGCAGGTGAGGCCACAGTTTTGGATGGCTCTGAGGCGAGACATTTGGGGTCTCTGTCTCATGATCCTGTTATCGACCAAGGTGTGATGAGGGGAGCTAACCCTCAAAGCCTTTGGGCACGGGTCCTGGATAGCGTGGCACAAAGATATCTGTGTGCAGATGACCTATATGTGCAGCAGACCCGATGGAAAACCATAAAGCAGGGGGTCCAACGCCTCAGGGAAATGGCAGTAGCAGAAATTATTTTTTCGGATGATGTAACAACTAGAAATCCAGACCTGGTACCATGCACACTGGTGATGTGGAGAAAACTTGTGCGGCTTGGGCCACCTGAGTATGCGTCTGCCCTAGCAATAATGAAGAGAGATGAGGTGTATGAGACAGTACTCGATATGGCAAAGAAGCTTCGTGCATATGCGGATGCAGTACATGGCCCGACTCATGCTAGAATTGCAGCTGTGGAAACACGCTTGCGAGACTTAGAAGATAAAATAGAGAAAAATCATCGGAAACTTAGGGAGGAGATTAAGGAGGACCTCCTCCAAATTTCAGCTGTACAGATTAGAAACCCTGGTACCCAATGTAGACTTTCCCCCAGCTGGGAAAGGAGGTACACTCCCCGAGCCGAATTGTGGTTTTTCTTGCGAGATTCTGGAGAGAACATGAGAAGATGGGATGGGAAGCCTACGGCTGCTCTGGCAAAACGAGTGCGGGATTTGAAGGAAGGAAAGATTGAAAGAGGAAGTTCCACCAGAAGGAAAGCCGCTCCTGTCTCTCGCAGCCAAAGTGCTGAACGTGATACTGATAATGACATGTCTGATCCTCTTGAGGGAACTTCTAAGATGTATGCCCCAGAAAAGAAGGAGAAACAGGCTTAGAGGGGCCCTGCCTCTAGCCAGGGTGAGGCGAGGGAAAATAGTGTTTTTTGGACTGTGTGGATTCGATGGCCTGGCACTTTGAAACCACGGAAATATAAAGCTTTAGTGGACACAGGTGCACAGTGTACGATACTTCCATCAAGACACATGGGAGCAGAATCTGTTTCAATTGCTGGTGTGACAGGTGGATCGCAGGACTTCACCCTGATGGAAGCGGAAGTAAGTTTAACTGGAAAGGATTGGAAGAAACATCTTATTGTGACTGGTGCAGAGGCCCCATGTATTTTGGGCATAGATTACCTTCGGAGTGGGTATTTTAAGGACCCAAAAGGACTAAGATGGGCATTTGGAATTGCAACTGTGATGGCAGAGCGTATTTGACAATTGAACACCTTGCCTGGACTATCTGAGAATCCAATTACAGTAGGACTTCTGCAGGGAGAAGAACAACGAGTACCAATTGCCACTTCAATAGTACACCGCCGGCAGTACAGAACAATGCGAGATGCTGTGATTCCTATTCATAAGATGATCCAAGAGCTGGAGAGCCAAGGGGTGGTTAGTAAAACCCACTCACCCTTCAACAGCCCCATTTGGCCTGTGCGTAAATCTGATGGGGAATGGAGACTGACTGTGGACTATCGGGCATTGAATGAAGTGACTTCACCACTGAGCGCTGCCGTGCCGGACATGCTGGAACTCCAGTACGAACTGGAGTCCAAGGCAGCAAGGTGGTATACCACCATTGACATAGCAAATGCATTTTTCTCCATTCCTTTGGCATCAGAGTGCAGGCCTCAGTTTGCTTTTACCTGGAGGGGCGTGCAGTACACCTGGAACCGACTGCCCCAGGGGTGGAAGCACAGTCCTACCATCTGTCATGGACAGATCCAGACTGCACTGGAAAAGGGTGAAGCTCCGGAACATTTACAATATATTGATGATATCATCGTATGGGGAAACACAGCAGTGGAAGTGTTTGAGAAAGGAGAAAAAATTATTCAAATTCTCCTGGAAGCCGGCTTCGCCATCAAGAAGAGTAAAGTTAAAGGACCTGCTCGGGAGATTCAGTTCCTGGGAGTGAAGTGGCAAAATGGACGGCGTCAGATTCCTACTGATGTTATTAACAAGATTACAGCTATGTCCCCACCTACTAACAAGAAGGAGACACAAGCTTTTCTAGGTGCCATCGGTTTTTGGAGAATGCACATTCCTGAGTACAGCCAGATTGTGAGCCCTCTTTACCTTATTACCCGCAAGAAGAATGATTTCCACTGGGGCCCTGAACAGCAGCAAGCCTTTGCTCAGATTAAACAGGAGATTGCCCATGCAGTAGCCCTTGGCCCAGTTAGGAGGGGACCAGATGTGAAGAACGTACTTTACTCAGCAGCTGGGAGCCATGGTTTGTCTTGGAGCCTGTGGCAGAAGGTGCCTGGTGAGACCCGAGGCCGACCCCTGGGATTCTGGAGCAGAAGCTACAGAGGGTCCGAAGCCAACTACACTCCCACAGAGAAGGAAATCTTGGCTGCCTATGAAGGAGTTCAAGCTGCCTCAGAGGTGACTGGCACAGAAGCACAGCTTCTCCTGGCACCCCGACTGCCAGTGCTGGGGTGGATGTTTAAAGGAAAGGTTCCCTCTACTCACCACGCCACCGACACCACATGGAGCAAGTGGATTGCCCTCATCATGCAGCGCGCCCGTATTGGTAACCCGAGTCGCCCTGGGATTTTGGAGATAATCACGAACTGGCCAGAAGGTGAAGATTTTGGTCTCGCTGATGAAGAGGAGAAGAAGCAAGTGACCCGGGCTGAAGAAGCTCCACCGTACAACCAGCTGCCAGCAGATGAAACACGCTACGCCCTTTTCACCGACGGTTCCTGCCGCATTATGGGGATGAACCGGAAGTGGAAAGCTGCCGTATGGAGCCCCACACGACAGGTTGCACAAGCTACCGAAGGAGAAGGTGGATCGAGTCAACTTGCTGAACTCAAAGCTGTTCAGCTGGCCTTGGACATTGCTGAGAGAGAGAAATGGCCAAAGCTCTACCTTTACACTGATTCGTGGATGGTAGCCAATGCTCTGTGGGGTTGGCTGGAAAGGTGGAAAAAGGCTGACTGGCAACGTAGAGGAAAACCAATCTGGGCTGCTGATGAGTGGAAAGACATTGCCACTCGGGTAGAGAAGCTCCCTGTGAAAGTCCGTCATGTGGATGCCCATGTTCCCAAGAGTCGGGCTAATGAAGAACATAGACACAACGAGCAGGTAGATCAGACTGCACGGATAGAGGTCTCAAAGATAGACTTAGATTGGGAACATAAGGGAGAGTTGTTCCTGGCTCGATGGGCCCATGATGCCTCAGGCCATCAGGGTAGGGATGCCACCTATAAGTGGGCACGAGACCGAGGGGTGGATCTTACCATGGACAGCATTACCCAAGTCATTCATGACTGTGACACTTGCGCTGCCATCAAGCAGGCCAAGCGGGTGAAACCCCTCTGGTATGGTGGACGGTGGTCCAAATACAAGTATGGGGAGGCCTGGCAGATTAATTACATCGCACTGCCTCAGACCCGCCAGGGAAAACGTTATGTGCTGACCATGGTAGAAGCCACCACCAGATGGTGGGAGACCTACCCTGTGTCCCATGCCACTGCTCGGAACACCATCCTGGGCCTGGAAAAGCAGGTCCTTTGGAGGCATGGTACCCCTGAGAGAATTGAGTCAGACAATGGGACTCATTTCAAAAATAAGCTTGTCAACACCTGGGCTAGGGAACATGGTATTGAGTGGGTGTACCATATCCCTTACCATGCACCAGCTGCAGGTAAAGTGGAGAGGTACAATGGATTCTTGAAGACCACATTAAAGGCATTGGGTGGGGGATCTCTAAAAAACTGGGAGCAGCACCTGGCAAAAGCCACTTGGTTAGTCAACACTCGAGGTTCCACCAACCGAGCAGGTCCCGCCCAGTCTGAAGGCCTTAAGGTAATAGATGGAGATAAAGTCCCAGTGGCCCATGTTAGAGGGTTGCTGGGAAAGACAGTATGGATTCATCCTGCCTCGAGTACAGGCAAACCCATTCGTGGGATTGCCTTTGCTCAAGGACCAGGATGTACTTGGTGGATTATGCAGAAGGATGGAACAACCTGCTGTGTACCTCAGGGAGATCTGATTATAGGATAAAGTTGTACACAAATATTATTGTTGAGTGCCACTACTATTGTATGCCAGATTTTATGAATAGAAGGAAATGTGTAAGTGACAAAGGCCTGAGCAAGTGAGAAGGAGGAGATGTGTAAGTGTTGAAGGTTTTGAGCAAGTCAGAGAAAGCTTGTGCCTAGTAAGTGTGTATCCCAATCGTGTGTCAATGATCACGATATGGGATAAGGGGTGGAATGTTATGGGTTATGTTTTGACTAGCTCCTCTCCCTACCCCCCACCATGGAGCTGCCGGCCCCTCCCCCGGGCTGTTTTATCTAGCCGGGTGTGTTTCGGCTTTTGGGGCTTTTTGCTGCTGCTCCTAGCTGCTCGCTCGCTGCTGCTTGCCGCTTCTTCTGCTGCCCCCCTGCCCCCCTCACCTCCGCTGCTTCAGCTGCTTTCCCCCCCCCCCCCCCCCCCCGGCTGCCGAAACTGCCCCTCTCCCTTTCCCCCCCCCCCCCCCCCTAAGATTTGCACCGGCTCCAGAGGAAATGGATCTGAACTTCGGAGACCACCTCTGGAAGTCTGCCAAAGAAGCTCTGCTGCCCTTCCCGGCGAAGATCTGCCGAGTTCATCTCAATCTGGGTCTGTGCTGGGAAGTGTTTCTTTTGTATTTTGTTAATAAGAAGTTTTTTCCACTTTCCCCTGAAGAAAATTCTTTCCGAGCTTGGTGAAGGAAGGAATTGTAAGGGGGGGAGGGGACCCTTTGGAGGTCTTTTTTTCCTAAAATTTGTCCCAAACTTGGACACTTGGTTATAATTCCCCAGGCTATATTGAATCTTTTCTGCATAGAGGAGGGCAAAGTTTCAGTTGTTGCTGCAAAGTCTCCTAAAGCATCTCTACAGCTACTGCATAATTCCTTGTGACCTGGTCCATGTTTAAAGGTTATAAACAGCATTTCTGCAAGAGCTGAGAAAGCACTGTAGAAATTTTAGCTTTAACTAATAAAGACAAAGCCAAGTGTGCATCTCTGTTCTGTAGCTTTCCCTCTGCCTCAGTTTTATTCCAAGTTCTGCACAGAATAGAACCATGTGAGTCTTGGTGTGAGGCCACTGAAGCAGAGTTTTCTCTCTGGTTTCAGTTGCCCAACTGTCCCTTGTCATTCACAGGATCCTGTAAGCACATGAAATCAGTCTTTTCATTTATATTCCCTCTCAGTCGTATTTCTGGCCTATGACTGTAGTGTGTTGTAGATGTTCAAGATAAAAGTTCTTTTCAGGTGATAAAATACATTTAAATTTTCATAAGTCTTCACGTAAAAAACAGATCCTAAGCTGATCAACTTGTACAATTTTATGATTCACCCTTAGTCACCGAAGCTTAGAGAATATATTCTAAAAATGCCATGTTATCAGTGGATTGTCAAGTCATTTCTGATTTAGCCCTTGGCTCTAACCAGACTGTCCTTCTTTCTGTGAGAGTAATAAAAAGATAAGCCTTGAGAGATATGTAGTGGGAAGAAAGAGCTCATTTGCATTCAGATGAGCTATTCTTCCAGCCTCTCTCTCTATTTTATCTTATAAAAATTATCATAGATTTGATCAAAAGCAGAGAAAAGACACATAAATCCAAAGGCAGGTTAACAGCAGAGTTTTTCATAATAATAACTCCAGTAGAAAACTGATGCAAAGAAACCCATCTTTCCACTCACTGAAACCTGTGTACAGTGTATCATGTTACTGATCAGGAGTGTTAGATCTGACACTGTAATGTCAAATAACTCACAATGAGCTGAAATAAGGAATTTAATCTTAATAAGGCTTCTCTCAAAATGCTGATAGGGTCCCCTAGTTTTGATGACATTGATAAGTTTATTTTTGGCCACCATTGCATATGGCATGCAAAATATTTTATTGCTAGAAACTATATTCAAGGGATGGAGGGATGTGTTCATAACACACAGGTTCTGTCTCCTGGCTGCAGTCAGCATCTGTAAGTGAAGAATTTTTCCTGGTACCATATATCCTTGCCTTGTCCCTGACAACACCACTAAAATATTTTCCTTTCATAGTAAAGTGAGTGAGATTTTACTCAGGTGGAATTTTGCAGTATTGGGGAATGAAGGTTTTTTATGCACCTTCTGAGTGAGCCTTTGATAAGGGCTTCTGTATTACACAGAGGCTACACATATTTGGGTCTGAAGGCTGGTGCAGTTCTAATCACTTTAAAACTGGACTACTTGGAATTGTATGGAAGGAAGCCATTCTCCCTGCTACTGACTTTATAAAATAGTTTATTCAGGTTTTAGAAAAATAACTCTTGGAGATAGTCAAGAAAGTGTATCATGATGATCACCTGCATGGACAAGAAGACCATCAGTTTCCTCATGCCATCAAACTTTAGATATCAATATGCAGGCCTGCAGTTATAATTTTGTGCACAATAATCTAGAGACAATCCTTTATTCTCTAAAAAAGTTAATACTCTAAAGTTAGGAGCAAGTCATAGTTGGAGGAGTTGGGTTTCTTAAGCACCCTTGTTTACAGCAGGATTTGAGAGTTTTTTTCTCTTATAACAGTAAGGATTAAAACTTGTGGCTAATCCTGACCTACCAAATACAAATGAGTGTCTACAGTGCTGCCCTTCCAGCAGCCACATGACATCAAAGTGCATTGTTCTAATTTCTGTGGAAGCAATGGCTTGCAAATACCACAAGGTAGAATGGCAGAACCCTGCATATATGCTCTTAGCCCACAGTCTAAAAATACCAAAGCCAGATGATAAGTCAATTTATGTAATTAAAAATCAGTTCCTCACACTATCTGTGCTACTCTGTTCTGTATCAGCTTGGTGACCAGGTAGATGAAGCTGTCAGGGAAAAAAAAAAAACACTTAAATTTGAAGCAAAGTAGTTGCTCCATTGTAAAGTGTGAAGATAAACCTGTGAAGGTATCAAATAAATCTTTGGCTTCCAGTAATAATTTAAAATGGATAACAAATAAATGCTGCATAATCTGCTTTTAATGTATTTACTTTGGAACGTGTACATATCACTGTATTACATAATTGCAATATTTTCACACATGCAATTTCACCCTCAAATGGCCACAAGAAATGTGACAGCTTTTATTTTCTGTTGCTTCTGTTTATTAATGCTTCAAGGTGTTTCTCTGTATTTGTACACAGCTATAGAAACAGAATGCTCTTTTTTAAAAAATAGGAGTAAAAATCCCAGGGATCTGCTCTTTGCAGCAGACACAGGAAACATTTGATCCTAATCGTTTTTGCAAAGCATTCTAATTGGGAGCAGATATCAATAATGCAAACTTCAGAGGGTGTGTGGCTGCTTAGTACCTTAGGCTGGCTACAGGAAGGGCAGTGCTACAAAGAGGAAAATCAAGACTTTTGAACAACTAAGCATGAGCCATCCAGAAAGTCAGGGTCCATATTGCTGATCTCTATTAGGGAAGGCAAGAATCAGGCCCATCTGCTAACAGAAATGCAATTTCCAGCTTTAGGAGTCAAAGGATATGCAAATAAATGGCTTATATGCACTGGAAAGTGTTGAACATTAAGTTTCTGTTTCATACAGTTGTTTGAAGGCAATGCAGGACTCCAGAGCTTAGCGTTTGAATTGCAACTTTAATTTCCCTATTTGCTGTTACTTAGACTACTCTGAAGTAGTAATGAGAATAAAAAATGAAAGAAAATGTTATTTGACAGGGACTGTGGTAGGGCTTTCTTCACAGGCTTGAAATAGTTTGAATTCATTAAAATCTCCAGGTGAGGGGAAGATTGTATCCATTCCTCTCTTTTGAAACCAGATTTTCAAAGAAGGATCTAAAATTGCATTTGAGGATTGTGGTGGGGGTTTTTTCCATTCCTTCATGTGCAATCTAAGAACTCCAATTTTACAGGGCGATTTAACATATGATCCATAAAAATCAGTCCTTTTGCTTTGTATTTTGGGAACTCCTTAATCTTGGGAAATTTGTAATCTTCTCAGGGCATTGAAGGTCAATCAAATGCTGCAGGTTTCTTTCTTCCTTTAATATGGTTTATGTTTTGGGGTTTGTCTGGTAGCCAGAGATATTTTTTATTGGCAGCCTAGCAGTTCTACTGTGGAGCTCTGTGCAGGTAAATTGACTTGAGAAGAATGGGCAAATTAGCTCCTGGGAAGATGTGCCCTGCCTGGCCCCAGTGCCTCAGCACACTTGAGGTCAGGTTGGCTGTCCCTGACTATCTAATAATGATGCATAATAATATAGTTAAGTATTCATTGTAATTGGTGATATTTAAGGTTTTTCAAGTTAAGTCTGTTTCATCACTGTGTTTTAATAGTGAATTTTCATTTGTTTGGTCAAACTCAAAAGCAGCCTTAATTTTAAAGTTGAGTTCTTTGTGGCTGATACTATGAAGAATGTGGTGTTTATACTCACATCATACTGGCAGTAGAGTAGAGCAACTCATAACTGATTTGGCAATAAAGACTTAGATTTTCTTCACTAAACTTGCACTAGCAAGATTCATAAGTTGGTGATAGCTATCTCTACAGTGGAAAATATTTATTAACTTTATTGACAATTTAATTTACTTTGTCAAGCTTTGTTGTTTAGTTTCTATTGATCCTGAGACACTTGGGGCTACTTTTGTTTCCTAAGGGATTAAACTTGCACGTTCTTAGAATCAGATTTTGGGAAGATGGGTGCAGAAGACTTTGTAATTCAATTCTGAAAAGCATAATAATAATGAATATTTTAGATAGAAATGATAGTATTTAGCATAATATGTGAAATGCTGTTATGTGCAATTTTTAAAAAAATCCTGGATAAATTAAATGAGGCTTTTGGAGAAAGCATAAGCTGGATTTTATATTGAGTTTGATAACCTCTGAATCTGCTCTCCTTTCTCTTTCTGCTGGAACTTGTAACAAAGTTATTATGTCCAAGTATAATTTTGTAATAATTGTATTTCAACTTGAGCCTTTCTCAAGTGGTGTTGATGTATTTTAGGGAGGGAGGGGAATGGGGAAAAAATGCCAACTTTCATGGATACAATTTAAAATTAACATTGATGATTTGACCCTTCCCAGGATTCCACTGAGCATTGGATCACATTGAAACTGAGGTGATGACTCACAACTCAGGTAGAAAAACTGCATTTCATTCTCTCTATTAGTTTTCTAATAGTTGCCCACAACAAAGTTAAGAAAAGAGAAATGGTTTTCAAATTTCCTGTGCTATTTTTAGTTTACTCCTCTTTCTGGAGATGTCTTAGCAACCGTAGGACATCTGAAAAACTTTGAGCTATATCTTTATTTTTGAGACTCTGTTGAACATTGCTTGTGTTATAATGTTTTTGTGTTAGTACTTTGAACTTACCCAAGTAATGTTGGTAGCAGCAGTGGCTATGATGAAGTTATGCTTTCCTAATTAATGATACTTTCTTAATGAAACAAAGAATATATTTCCCCATGTATTTAATAACCTAATAAGACTGAATGAAGGCAATACCAAGCAGGTTTAAAGCAAAACACTGCTTTCAGTAAGCACAAGTAAATAAACATTCATCTACCTTTAATTACGTAATGCATATTCAAATTCAGATTGATGAATGTTGAACCAAAAGCAGAATAAAATAGTTACTTTAAATCCTCCTAATTCAGAGGCCAACTATTTTTATGGCTTTGTTTGGAGTGCTTTGGGTGTTTTTTTGCTAGAGAAATGGCAAGTATTTATTTATTCAGCTCCCTCCACATTTTCCACCATCATTATTCCCAGTGATCCCTGCAGTGATAAGTGGCCAATGACACTGGCACAGGGTGAGTTGCAGGAGCCATACCGAGGTGACTGTTATTTCTCACAGAGTTAGAAAAACTGCAAGAGCACAGTGACATTTTGATGAAAGCTCACATTTTCCCCAACAGGTTATTATACAGCCAGAAGAAAATACTTTCTTAAAGACCAACCACATCTATTCCCTGCCTGAAAGGTTGCATTTGTTTGGGTTTTTTTCTCTTATTTAGGTGAGAAGTAAAAAAATGAAGAGGAAACTCAGATGAAATGCCAAAATTACTGACAGGTAGTACTTCTGTGTGTCTCCATTTACACCTCAAACTTGCTGCTAGACACCTTAGAACTACATTTAAAAAGTATTTTGGTAGGTGGTCCCCTGCTGGCTGTCTGCATTTCTTCTCCCATTTGTTTTCTGTGCTTGTTTGGTATCACTGCTGAACGTTGCCAATAAGGAAACTGGTGTGCAAGAGTTGAGGAATCAGCTTTTGAAACTGTAAAACTGATCTGTAGGCTTTTTTCCTCTTGCATTTGTAAAATTTGGTGCATCATCAAAGTTAAGATTTTTCAGAAAATAGCAAGATTTTCCTCTTTCCAGGGAGGCATCTGTACTTTAACAGAGGTGCTTGATGCATCTTGCTGTAAAGGAGCAAGATGCAAAGTCAGAGAGAAGTCATTTAAGCTGGTAATACACATGGTTGTTTACTGGAAATAAAATAACTAAGGTTTTGCCTTGTAAGAAAGTGAAATCTAATCCCATTGTGAAGGTCATGAGGATAAATACAAAGGACTAAATGCAAATGAAGAGCAGAAAGATATGAAACAGGGCTGGGCCTCACTGCCATAGCCCAGGCAGCCCCTGGATGTATTTGCCTGCCTGAATCCATCCCTTGCCCGGGCCCCAGGTTGGGCCACTCTGGGGAATCTCTCACAGCATTCCTGGGATGATGCTGTTCCTTCCCTGGTGCCCCAGGGTCCTGCAAGCCCCTTTTGGAGCCACCCAGACACCTCCTGGAGCCTTTAGGGACCCCCCCAGCAGAGCGCAGACAGGGATTGACTTGACTCTTCCTTGGAAGATGGAGGCAGGAGAATACTGCCCACCATCTTCTTTCCAGCTGCCCTCCATTTGCACTCCTGCAAATGCTGCTGCTGCACTCAGGCTCTCCATTGCAGGCAGTCTGGAGCTCCTGCTCAAACCCATCCCTCTGTGTCCCCTCTTGGATGGAATATCAAGCAAACAACACAGGATGTGCAGAGAACATGAACTTTATTAACTTTACTACTCTAAAAATCTACACTATGGGGGACTATGGGGTAACAACCTTATGCCTAACTTGAACATGTAGAACAGGAACACTAAGGGGAAGGTGGAAAAGGTGGTGGGGGTTGCTACAGCTAAGGATGGGGTGTCTCTAAGGCCTAAGGTGGGGAATGTCGCCGTCCCCGGGCTGGCACGGGTCACCCATTCCCTGCTATGCCCTTCGCGCTGTGCTGGAGCTGGAGGTCAGCGCTGGGCGAGATTTGGGTTCTCCTGCTCCTCCTGCTGCGGCTGGCCCCCTGCGCTGCTCTGCTGCTCTGGGCCCTCTGCTAGGAGCAGCGTTCCAGGCACTGCTGCAGCAGGGTGTGGTTGTTCCTCAGCAGCTGGACCAGCTCTGAGGAACAACCTTGTCCTGGCCTGCTGGTGCGGGGCCTCTGGCGCCGATTCTGCAAGGCAAAGCACAGGGATCCCGATGGAAGGGGCAGAGGGGCAGAGCAGGGCCCCTCTCTGGGCTGCCTTTGGGCTCTGAGCAAGAGAGCCAGGCCTGGCCAGGCTGCAGCAAGCAGAGCTCTGGCTGCCTCTGCCTGGGGCTGTCCCTGAGCTCAGCCCTGGCCTGATTCCCAGCCAGAGGCTCAGCTCCACTCTGCCATGGGGCCTTGGCCAAAGGGCTGCCCAAGAGCTCCAAGCCCATCTTTCCTGCCTGACCCCCATCCCTCACCCTTCTCCAGCGTCTCCAGCGCCCTCGGTAGCGGCGCCATCCCAGGACAGTGCCTGTGGCCAGCAGCTGCACCAACAGGCACGTCCAGGGCTGCCACGACAAATCCATGCACGGGGTGGTTGGCTCAGGGTCCCTGTTCTGCTGCTCCGGCTCCTGCACATACAGGGCCGTGCCCGGCCCAGGATGGATGGTTGGGTCGGGACGATGGCCCAGGTGCAGCAGCAGATACAAGTTGAAGAGCCATGGGACAGGGTCGGCCATGGTGCTCAGTTGTACTGCCACCAGCACACCCGCTCAGAACGTCTGTCCTTGCCAAGGTGTGCCCAGGCTGTGGGGCACAGCGGTGGCTGGGGACAGTTGCCAGGCACCATGCTGCCCCAGAGGCTGTGATGTCACAGAATCCAAGCACTGGCTGGGAATAGTTCTGGGAGATCAACTCCAGCCTGTGATCCATGGTTACCACGACAAGCAGATCTGAGCCTGGAGTGCTATGGCCAGGCTTACCTTGAACACCTACTGCAACGGTGACTGCACCAGTGCCCCCTGGGGCACACCATTCCCATATCTCATGCTCCTTTCTGGGCAGCAGTTCTTCCTAATGTCCAGTGTACACCTCTCTTGGCACAGCTTCAAACCCTTTCTTGTCCTTGCCCATCTCTGAGGCGGCTGGCACTGCCTTGGCCACTCTCCTGTACGTGGAGAAGAGGCTGTGCCAACCAGTGCCACTCCTTGTTTGCTTGTGGCTGCTGTGGAAAGGAACATTCATGTATATTGCCATTTCTTATAGGTTTTACCCCAGATTTTCAGTCACAGCTGTTCTAGTGAAAACAAGTCTGTTTCCTTGAGTATTTGAAGGGTCATAGAACACAATTGGAATTCCATTGAATTAGGGAAATTCTGCTGATTTTGTTTTACTGAGGTTTTGAGATGAGTTGCAAATCCCAAAAAGTTTCTCTTTGGGGAAATAGTAATTCCACAGTTTAGATTGTGGGGATATTGATTACTCAACATTGAGAACCTAATGTAGCTTTCAGCACAAGAAATTGTAAGCATCCTCTTATTGTTCTTGAAACAAAATCTTTTTAAATCTGTTCTGTGGACAGAAATTGCTTCTGTGTTATTTCTCATAATCTATTAAGAATCTCATGCCAGGAAAATGTCCCTAGTGCTCTGTGATTACCTTGGTACTGTTCTTTGGAATGGCTTTCCCCCCATTTTCTGAAGCTGCCCACAGAAAGGTCATAGATATGTGAGAAGTTCTGAAAGGAAAACTGGGTCTTTGCCTCCTGTTTGGAATCTGTGGTGAGCTGTGAGTCAGAGCTGATTTTACATGATGTTGAAAACATAATTTAGCCTTTTTGCAGAAGGATACATTGATAAAATCAAAGCATAGCATGGCTGACACTAGTAAATGAATTAAAATGCTTATCTGGAATGTGTTTATTTGATTGTTGTCCTAATATTGTGGTAATAATTATGGTATCTGAGTACTAACCAAGCTAACATCTAATTTGTAGTTGATTTTCTCTCCCTAATGTCGTGAACAGAATTTTAAGAATTGCGTTTTCTCTCATAACTGAGGAATGTGTTCACAGGCTGAATGTTAATATCACTTTCTTTTTGCAGAAGAGCAGTTTCATCTGAAGATGATTTTCCTTGCCCTCACTTTAATTTTTACTTTCTGTATTGTTGTCTGGCAGGTTGACCTTTTCAGATTGTGTGCTGAGAAATGCTGCTACTAAGGAGTGTTGGTGTCAAAACAGAGGTTTTTTCCTAGCTTTTATTTTAAATACTGAAAGACGAAAGGTTTCTAATTAAATTACAGAACTGCATATCATTAGGAACTATAGTTCTTCCCTGCTTGTATTTAGAATAACAGGCTAATGCCAACTGAACTCCTAAAACATATACAGAGATCACAAGCAGCCACCACAAGTGGCATTCAATTCTGGGAAACATAGTTTTTGATAGAAATAATTTTTGCTCTAATAATACAAGCTTATTCTATTCTAAAATTGGGGAAATTAGGTATGTTCTGGACTATCTGCATTTTTATTAGTTTCCTGTCTTTTTATCATTTCTTCAAGTACCAGTTTTATACACTTGCTAGCTCATTATTTATGATTTAAAATGGTGGCTCTTAGGCATGTAACTTGATACTATTGTGAACCATGAAAATAATGTTTTTTGGTCTGTCTTCATTTGATTAAATGATTCCTGTGAAAGGACTGGGGGGTTTTATGGTTTGAGATGTAAAAGAAGTAGTTCAGCAGCCTTGGCAAGTAAGTGTGCGAGTTTGCAAGATGAATATGCAGAAACACCTGTGGTTCAGCTGGAATATACAGTATTCTAGTTTGCTGCTGCTGGGGTGTTTTGTTTTGTTGGTCTGTGAATCCATATTCTATACAGTATCATTTGTCAGAACTCCATTTCACTTTTACAGTCCCTCTGTTTTCCCACTTCTGAATTATGGTTTTCTCCATGCCTTTTATTTGGGGAATTCTTGGTGATAAAAACAATACATGGTCCATAATGTTTTGTGTTGTCAAATGGTTTTGCTCTTCCACACATTTTCTAATTAGCCTCCTTCAGTCTCCTTCTTTTTTTTATTTCCCTGTACTACACTTAACACTCACATTTCAAAGCTTGTATTTTTATGCTAAATGCTTCTGCTCCATAATTGTCTTAAAAAAGAGTGTGTATGAATCAAACAGATTAATATTCTTCCTAGTCTTTCACAGTCTAAATTTATTTTGGAAAATGATTAAGAAAGATTTTCTCACTCTATTTCTGTCCTTGGATATAATTCCCCAGGCTATATTGAATCTTTTCTGCATAGAGGAGGGCAAAGTTTCAGTTGTTGCTGCAAAGTCTCCTAAAGCATCTCTACAGCTACTGCATAACTCCTTGTGACCTGGTCCATGTTTAAAGGTTATAAAGAGCATTTCTGCAAGAGCTGAGAAAGCACTGTAGAAATTTTAGCTTTAAATAATAAAAACAAAGCCAAGTGTGCATCTCTGTTCTGCAGCTTTCCCTCTGCCTCAGTTTTATTCCAAGTTCTGCACAGAATAGAACCATGTGAGTCTTGGTGTGAGGCCACTGAAGCAGAGTTTTCTCTCTGGTTTCAGTGTCCCAATTGCCCCTTGTCATTCACAGGATCCTGTTAGCACATGAAATCAGTCTTTCAAAATATGTCAAAACCATTGCTTCTCTACCATAAAAAGTGTGCAGGTCACTTTCTGTTGTTTCAGTTCTGATTTGTTGTGTGAAAATTGCAGGTCCTCAAATTTGTCCATGTCCTATTTCATTATCACATTTCATCATTTGCAGGTGCTAAAAATGCCCCTTCCTAAAATGACTTTGGATAGCAGTCATTCTTTGGTCTGGACTCAGAAATTGTGTGATTCACTCAAAAGACTGTAACCATATGACAGAAGAAGAGCAATTAAATATCAAAATTATTCAATTCCTCTTAATGTAGGGATTTAAATGTGTTCTGTTGCATTGTAGTGCTTTAGAATATTTTATGACACTTGCACAGACATAGTCTGTAACCCATAAAACAAGAAAAAGGCCTAATTGCTCTGTGCATGGATTATTGATAACTGTGTGGTCTGTGAAGGAATGAGTCCAGAAAAAGAATGCCACTGAGTGTTAAAACCAATCTGCTTGCTGCATTTTAATTGGGATGAGAGTCTTAGGTCTTAGGCTTCCAAAATATTGCATTATGGATATGGTGCTTGCATTTTAATTTTAAAAATAAATATGAGAAGTAAGTATTGATTAAGGAACTTTGTGCATCAGGGGTATAGTCACCATATGACAGATGAAGCCACTAAGCCTTGGGAGATTTTTGTCTTACTGTTCTAAACTTTAGATTTAGTCATTCACTTGGGAGGGGCAGGGAGAAGTTGGGATTTGTTCATAGAATTACTATTTCTGCATATGGATTTGTGGAGGCATAACTCCAGCAATGCAAAAGTGTTTATTTCAGCCTGCCTCTCTCTCTCTTTATTTATTTCCTTGATTCATTTGTTCTCTGCTCTCTCTTACTGAACACATGGATCTAGACCTCCCTGATTCTCCTTCTCTGGAAGATACCAGCACGGGTTATACCAGTGCATGGGTTTTTTACAGCAAGCTTGGTGCACAATTTGTTTTAGGTTGGCAGATGGTGACACCAGGAATGCAGAATACATTTAATTTCGTTGAATGTATAAAATCATTTCCTTCTGAATTCCCTTAAGTGACACACTTCAGTCCAGAGGCAAGTTTTACATCCAAGCTGATACAGAAATCATAATAATTCAGTCATATAATGGCTCAAACATCACTGTTATAGTGCACAATTAAAATCTGTGATGCTAAAATCCATTATCACCCTTGAAAGCTACTCTGGACACTTGGCACTTAAATTGATCTATTAATCCATTAATGCTCACCTTTTGCTAACCTATTGGTCAGGTAGTCTCCTTTAATTTTCCCCTTTACTGAAGCTATTCCACTGATCTACATTTAATTATGGTCCAACATGCATGCCTTTTCCAAAACTGTATTTTGGGAGGCTTGTGTTGGTTTTCATGTGTGAGAAGTAAGGAAATTTCTGTTAACTTTGATAACTATCCAGAAAAGGAAAAGAAACCCAGAATCCCCACAGATGATGTACTGTTTCTGTCTGGTTTATATTTCACATGAACTAACATTTGTTACCTGTGGCTGCAGGGAAACAAATAAACAAAACCAAGAAGTTAATAAAATGTCACAACTGAAAGGGTGTAAGGGGTGAAAATTATTTGGGTAAAAATGGTACTTGCAGTTGAATTAGATGTAACAGTGTTGCCCGACAGAGAGATGTGGGAGTCCAGGGTTTTTCCCTGGCTCCTTTGGGGGTGCAAAAACCCCCCTGGCAGACCCCTCAGAGACCCCCAAGTGCTGCCCAGGAGCTGCAGGGGCTGGATTTGGCTCCTTGGGAAAATCTGCCCACGCTGAGAGAAGAGACACAGAAAAGAATGGTGAGTAGAGTGTAAATTAGATTGTTAAAATGTAGTATAAGTAGTTTTTTAGATTGTTTATATTAAGGGCCATGTGGCCAAGATGGAGGACCCTGGGTGTGGTGGACTTCTTCCTCCTTCTTCTTCATGTCATCCATGTTGAAGTTGCACCCTGGGAACCACAGATTGGATGGGAGAGAACTGGACATTGCAAAGAGGTTACATGGTATTGGGGAAAATTTGTAAATATTGTATATGTAGTTTAGGGTATCAAGACCTTGGCTCAGCCCTCTCAGGAGACCTTTTTGCTATGGTCGACCTGCAGAGCGGACCTGTGCCGGGCTGCCAGAAACTTTTTTAAGATAAGACAAATAAACAGCCCCAAAACAACTCAAGGTCGTCTCGAGCTGCTTTCTTGTCAGCACCTCCGAGAGAACCAGACTTTTTACCACCTCCATGCCCTCTCTGGGGAGGTCTCAAGCCTGAAGAGACCCTCAGAGACAGGACAGAGAGACACGAAACAACTAGGTTGTTTAGTGCGGTGCTTTATTGAGGGCCCTGGGGTCTGAGGACTAGCGTCCAAAGTCAGAGCCCGCCAGATTACAATTTCTCAGAGCTTAAATACACTTCTTGGAGAATTTCTTTATCCTTGATTTTCTTACTTCACTACCCCCTAAGTGATTTTCTCAAGGTTCTCCTAATCTGTCTACATTCCTCTAAGTAATAAATTGTTACACTCGGCTTGACAAGTCACATACATCATGTAGATAAACAATGCACTATTCAAGAGAGTAACATTTCTACTGTTTCAGCAAGTTCTACTTGGGTACACACATAAATTTATTTAACTGAATACCCCTCACTCTTGCCAACTCAGGGCCTAAGCTACTTGATCAGTCCTTAGAATAACTACTACTAATTTTATATTTCTATTTTACTGAAACATACTGCAACAACTCCCCCCTTTTGAGCATCACTCAATCTCCTTTGCAGGGATGCTCAAATATTCACTCGATCTT
Source organism: Erithacus rubecula (assembly GCF_903797595.1). Taxonomy (NCBI): domain Eukaryota; kingdom Metazoa; phylum Chordata; class Aves; order Passeriformes; family Muscicapidae; genus Erithacus; species Erithacus rubecula. Next base: position 12,626 of record NW_027635728.1, on the reverse strand, counting down.
CATCTGGAGATCGCACAAATTGCACCGTGTCCTTATATGACGGAGGTGGTGTCACTGGAGCATGGGTGATGGCGCTGAGCAGTCTTCTAGTATGCAATCGCCCCTTGGTAATTACACCTGTAATGCACTTAAACACTCGAGCTACAATATGTACCACAATTACAATCATAATTACATATTGTATCACTGATGAGATCCATCCAGAAAGTTGGAGCCCTAATGACTGAAACAGAGCACCAACCCAATTGTGCTCTGCCTCTTTTTCCAAATCTTTAATTTTTCCTTCTACACTTTCCAATTGAGAAATATCTTTCTGTACGTCAACTGTCACATTTGGAATATGGATACAACAATGGTCTATTTTATTGCTTAAATATCCACACACCCCATGTTCCTTTAACAACAACAAATCTAAAGCCAACCTATTCTGTATAGTCATATGAGTTGTAGCTTGCAGCTGGAGATTTAAATCCCTAAAACCCTTCTTGGTGGCGGCTGCTAATTTTTCTGTTTGTCCCATCAATCGATAGATCATTTCTCTATTCCTGTAAAAGGCAATTTGAGCAAACAAGGATTCTAACGCCCAACCAAACTTTACTCCACTGTCAGGTTCATGCCATTGATCTTCCTCATTTTCTGCTTTCCTCTTGTGCCTTGTCATTTGTAGTTTTAATTTAGATTGTTTCCAGAAGGGACATAATGTTGGGATTCCTAATGTGATTTGGGTAACTGGCCCATCTACTGGCATATGAGTTGTCCACAAACCATGTCCTAATACCCATACTAAATTCCCTGGACTCCTTACCGTGGTAGTCTTGCCATTTATGTCCTTCTGGCTGGCAGTTCCTGTCATAGAATGATTATATCCTCTACAATCACATCCTGATTTTAACAGCATCCTTACAGGCATCAGTCCAATTTCTAATTCCGGAGTGTCGCAAGTGTATATTTTTGTACAATTCCAATTTTCCTTTTGCTGTCTGAGTTGTCTCTGTGTAGAATGTAGCATAGTTAATCCTTTGTGTGTCTGATTAACTTTCCCCGTCTACTGGATGCACCATTTAACTGTATCAATGTAACTATAGGTTTCTAACAAGCTTGGTCCCCAAATTGTTCCCCATTCTTCCAACGTAGTAACCCGTGTGTGATCCTCGCACACTATTTCATTCTGAAGTATTACTTTTAAAGAGCTGACATTTCATATAACATCATATTCACACCATCCCACATCCTTAAGTCTTCCAATTTTTGTAAATACTGGATTCGGGAGTTTATCACATTCCTTCCTATTTCCGGGAGTAGACCATTTCTGTCGCTTAACATTAATATGGTACTCTACCATTTCCTTCCTTTTCAACTCGTTCTTACAAATTTGAGTAGTATTTTTATATGTCCTTGGTATATCTGTGATGGGGATTATTCCCCATGGAATGGGCTCCCCTGCTGCTTGTGGCAGCGGCAAACATGCTGTAATCCTGGACACATTTTGAACCATCCCAAAATCTCTAATCAATCCTACAATTAGATTTTCCTGTTCATTACCTCGTTTGAACTCCGGGAGTTCCATTTCTGTATTATTGAGTGCCTCTCTGATTTTCCGTGACCGAATCCGTCCTTGTGTTATTATCACCATGGTCCTTGAGTGAGCCCACCAAGCTTCTTTCGCTACCCAGCACCAATAAGTTCCTTCATCACTTTCTTGTACGTCTTGTATGACTAAAGTAAGGGAATGTCCTAGCTTTCTCCTTTCAGCGTGATGTTTGCTACTTTGGGGAAGGTTACCCTTCCTGAACCACCATCCGAATTCTGTGAATTCAATTCCAGCCCTCACCTTACATTCCAAAATTACCGAAACTCCTCGTTCTGCTCGGTATATTCCATGTGTTGGTCTCACTCCGGGTCCTAAATGGGTTGTCCCTACTACTTCCCTTTTTCCATAGTTTGCATACCAACCACATATTATTACACAAATATAACTTCCCTCAGATGACCCCAATTTTGCTCGAGTATTATTTAACCAACTTACTCCTGCAAATTCACTTATCACCACATTTGTTTGTCCTATAGGTTTTGTCCATTGTGCAGCCTCCTTCTCCCATTTCCACCAAGTAACTGAATATTCTTGTCCACATGATCTTTTCATTGTCCATGTGCAATTGATCCTTAAAGGAGGTCCATCCCACACATCAACCTTGGCCTTGAAAGGGGAAACCACTATCTTGCTAATATTGCTCCCCCACTTTTCTACCTTAAGTCTAACTTGCTTGTCATCGAAACTGCCTCGTACCACTACTAAACATGTGAACAGATCTGTCTCATCTGTCGTTACATTTGTTATCATCAAAGTAGTATTACCAGTGTGTGTATCTCTATCGCAAACTGTGACAATATCACCTTTACAGTCTTTACCCCCCTTTTTCCAATATGCTGTAATTTCCTCAGCTCCAATTTTCTGGTCATCTCGGATCTCACAGGTCAAATTCACGTTCATCCCTTCCATCGCTCCAACTATCGGTTCTGAAACAGAGACAATTACCATTCCCTGAGTAGACAAAGATCACAACATCACTAACAAAGCAGTAATTAACAGTTTGGTACGGCCCGCATTTTCAAACGCATCGGGGACATGATTTGAGTTTCCCATTGAGTAGGAACCTTCTTGACTCGAGTGTAATGTATCCAGTTGTCAATTTCTGCCACCTTGATTGCTGTAAAGGTTGTCAAAATTACCAGATGCGGGCCGTCCCATGTTTCCCTCAGTGGTTCCGTTGACCAGTTTTTTATGTACACATTGTCTCCAGGTTGAATGTCATGGACAGGATTCTCTAGAGGAAGTGGTCTGTTCCACTGCAAAGCCCGTCGCAGAGAACTAAGAATTCTGTGAAGAGAAATGATGTAATTGAAAACTACCTGGTCCCCTGTTATGTGTAAATCGCCTTTCAGAGTGTTTGCATGGTATGGTTTGCCATACAATATTTCGTATGGACTTACTCCCAGCTTCTCTCGTGGCTTGATTCTAATTCTTAGTAGAGCTAGTGGTAACGCTTGGGGCAACTGTAATTTGGCTTCCTGACAGATTTTTCTAATTTGCCCTTTTAAGGTCTGATTCATTCTCTCTACTTGTCCACTTGATTGAGGTCTCCATGGTGTGTGTAAATTCCAGGTTATATCTAACATTCAAGCTACTTCCTGTACTATGGTGGCAATGAAATGTGGCCCCCTGTCTGATGATAGTCCTAGTGGAACCTCGAATCTCGGATTAATTTCCCTCAACAATGTCTTAACTACCTCCTTAGCTTGATTGGTTCTACATGGAAAAGCTTCTGGCCATCCAGAAAATGTGCACACAGAAACCAGTATGTACTTATACCCCTGTGCTCGTGGCAATTCTGAAAAGTCTATCTGCCAATAATCTCCTGGCTCCGGCCCTACCTGCAATTTTCCTAACTGAATTTGCTTTCTCACCACGGGATTGTTTTTCAAACAAACTGGGCACATTGCATTCACCCGCTTTGCCAATGTTAGCATCCAGTTAGAGATTATGTCATTTTTCAGAAATTTCACCAATACCTCTGCACCCCAATGACATTTATTGTGTTCCATGGTTAAAATGACTTTTATGATATTCCCGGGTACCACTACTTGTCCTGTAAGGGTTACATGCCATCCCATAGTGTTCTTTTGGGCCCAGAGCAAGTGTGCCAATTTTTCATCCTCAGGGGTGTACTGCAGCTGTTGATTTAAATAAGGTGTTATAGGATTTACCTTAACAGGTATTAAAGCCATCTGAGTCCAAACCTGTCGAGCCGCATCTCGTGCCGTGTAATCTGCCAAATGGTTACCATCGAATATCTTTCCTTCTTCCTTTTGATGTCCTCGTACATGCATTACTGCCACTTGCTCTGGTCTGTGCACAGCATCAAGCAGAGCCAAAACTTCTTCACGATGTTTTATTAGAGTCCCCTGTGAATTAAGCAGCCCTCTTTCTTTCTACAATGCACCATGAATGTGTACCACTCCGAAAGCATATTTTGAATCAGTCCAAATATTCGCTTTCTTTCCTGTGCTTAAAATTAAGGCTCTGGTCAGTCCAATAATTTCCGCTTTTTGTGCTGATGTTCCGGGAGGCAAGGCTTTGGCCTCTATTACCTGTGAAACCGTGACCACTGCATACCCAGCATACCTGGTGCCGTTTTCCATAAAGCTGGATCCATCGGTAAACAACTCCCAATCTGCTGTTTCCAATGGTGTATTCTTCAAGTCCGGCCGGCTGTAGTGTACTTGTTCAATTACTTCAACGCAATCATGTGTAAGTTCTTCTTCTTCTTTCGCCTCACTGCGAAGAAACTCTGCCGGATTTACATGGTTAGTAGTTTCTAATTCTACATCATCCTGCTCTCTCAATATTGCCTGATACTGCAACATTCGGCTGGATGATAGCCAATGTGGTCCTTTTTGTTCTAACACTGTTAACACCATATGAGGAACATACACAGTCATTTTTCCCCTCAATGTGAGTTTTCGAGCTTCTTGTATCAGCAGCACTGTTGCTGCTACAGCCCTCAAGCAGGATGGCCACCCAGCACTTACAGAATCCAACTGCTTTGAAAAATACCCCACCGGCCTTTTCCAGGACCCCAACCTCTGAGTCAATACCCCAATCGCCAGCCGCTGTCTTTCATTTACATACAGTTGAAAGGGTTTGTTCAAATCTGGCAAACCCAGAGCCGGGGCCTCTTTCAGGGCTTGCTTCAGATCCTGGAAAGCCTTTTTCCAAGAGGGGGTCCATTCCAGCTGTTGATCTTTCAAAGCTTCATACAATGGTCGAGCCATCAGTCCAAAATTCAATATCCATAGTCTACACCACCCGACCATGCCTTAAAATGATCTCAATTCTTGATGGTTTCTGGGAAGTGGGATAGAGCAAATTGCTTCTACTCTATTCAGGCCTAGCCGGCGTTGTCCCTGAGTTAGCTCACATTCTAAATATAGCACCGCTGCAGCCTATGGTATCCTTCCCCTGTGTTCGGGTCCCACCCTGGATCATCGTGGGGTACCACCTCATTCACCGACAATCCCACTAACCTCTGAGTCCAAATGTGCTCTCTAGCCTTTTCTTTAGCTGCTTTCAGTACCATCTCCTTTTCTGTAGAATACATCAATGTGTCTAACAAAACCTGCAAATCATTCCAATCCGGATTCTGAGTCCTAATAACCATTTTCACCACCCGTGCAGTTCTCTCTGGGTCTTCCCTATAGCTTCCTGCCGATTACTCCCAAATTACCAAATCGCTGGGGGAAAAAGGGACCTTTACTATAACACGTTCCCCTTGGGGTCCAACCGCCTCTCGGAGTGGGGCAACCAATTGTGGCTCTGTCTGATTTCTCCGACCCTGGCAGGTTTGGGAAGCCAGAGGAGTTCTTTGGGCTTCACGGGAGATACCCGGGGAGGGCGTCTGAGGACGGAGGGCTACTGAAAGCCGAGAGCATCCCAGTGTCCGTGGGGACTCCGTGATCTCATCCTCCTTGTCCTCATCACTCTCCCCCTGTTCTCCCTCACTCATAAAAGGGGCAGAGGGACCAGCTTGGTGAGAAGGACCAGCCACATATAAAGACATATCTTCTTCTTTCTTATCCATTTTCACCGCACAAGCCATACATAATCCTCTTTTCTTACGTTCCTCACATTCCCCTATGCCTTTGTTTTGCAGCCCAACCATTAATATTTCATATTCCTTCAACCATTCCAGCTTCCTTCCCAAGTAATAAAACAGATCCAAATACGGCATTTCATCCCATTTCCCATTCTCTATTAGATATTGCATTAAAGGATGTATTTTCCCTTTATGAATTGTTCCATTTAATGGCCACTCCGGCCCCCCTTCCAACGCATACAGAGGCCAACAATGATTACAATAATCAACTAATTTCCCTTTTGTCAACCCTTCTTCAGCAACCCCCCCCGTCCTTCCATTTCTTTAGTAAGCATCCCAAAGGAGTATTTTTCGGAACCTTTCCATACCAACGCCTAAAAGGTTTTAAATGGCATCATTCCCAACAATATTGAAATGAAAGAAAAGTTAGACAGATGAATAAAGAACAGAACCAAGGACAGACCAACCAACCAAACTCGCCACCCTCCGACGCCTCGGGGGAACAAGTGCTGGACCAGCGGAAGCTTTCGCCGCGTCTTACAGCCGGCGCCGAGGCTTTTACCAAGACGTCTTTAGCCCATCCCGGCGAAGCCCACTACCTCGTCTTACGGACAGGCACCCAATACCAGAGAATAAAGCACCTTCGGGCTTACCTCCTGCAGTTGTCTGACAGGCGCGGGGTTGGGCACGAACTGATGTCTCCCCGAGAATCACTCGGTGCCGGCGTGGAGTGGATCAGGACACGAACCGCCCCAGCAGCCCTCGGAGTCCTGCCGCGGTCGCCAGAAAACTGTTGCCCGACAGAGAGACACGAAACAACAGAGTTGTTAGTGCAGTGCTTTATTGAGGGCCTTGGGGTCTGAGGACTAGCGTCCAAAGTCAGAGCCCGCCAGATTACAATTTCTCAGAGTTTAAATACAATTCTTGGAGAATTTCTTTATCCTTTGATTTTCTTACTTCACTACCCCTACGTGATTTTCTCAAGGTTCTTCTAATCTGTCTACATTCCTCTAAGTAATAAATTGTTACACCTGGCTAGACAAGTCATATACATCATGTAGATAAACAATGCACTATTCAAGAGAGTAACATTTCTACTGTTTCAGCAAGTTCTACTTGGGTACACACATAAATTTACTTAACTGAATACCCCTCACTCTTGCCAAATCAGGGCCTAAGCTACCTGATCAGTCCTTACCATAACTACTACTAATTTTATATTTCTATTTTACTGAAACATACTGTAACACTGGGACATCTCCAGCCTTGGAGGAAGCAAGTGTCCAGTGTGACACAGCACAGCCTCATGAATCACAGCAGAGCACAGTGACTCCATGGGATCTTGGGGAACCAAGACTCAGCTGTAAGCACAGAGGAGACTCATGGAACCCAGGAGGTCATTGTGATTCCACACTGTCACAATGGAGCCTTCCTTCTGTGAGAATCCATTTCCTTACAATGTTCTCCTGGGTTCCAAGCTGTGCCTCAATGGCCTCTTGCTTCCACAAGCCATGGCACAGTCCCACTTGTCCCTGGGTTCCATGAGGCCGTGCCATGTTCACAACTGACACTTGCTTCCATGAGATTCCATTGTGTCACAATGGTCCCCGTGTTTCCATGAGGCTGTGCTGTGTCACAATGGACACTGGATTCCACAAAACCTGTCCATGTCCCAGTGGCACCTGTGTCCCATGAGGCCCCACTTGGTCAAAGTAGAGCCTTGGATCTGTGAGATTCCAGGTTGTCCCAATGGTCTGCTGAATTCCATGAGGCTGTGCTGTGTCACAATGCACACTGAGTTCCATGTGCCCTGGGACTATCCAAGTGGCACATGGCTTCCATGAGGCCCCACTGTGTTTGCAACTCACACTTGGTTTCCCCAGACTGCCTTGTGTCACAGTGCTCTCCTGGGTGCCATGAGGCCCTGCTGTGCAATAATGGAGCCTTGTTTCCACTGGGCCTGGCAATGTCCCAGTGGCACCTGTGTGCCATGAGGCCCCATTTGGTCAAAGTGGATTCTTGGGCTGATGTGGATGAGGGTCCATAGTGATGCAGAGTCCTCAGGCAGGTGCAAAGGTGAATACTAGACCATTATCAGTTGCACTGTTTTAAAGCATAACAAACATACTGGCTTACCTTCTGTCCATCTGTAATTAAAACTCCCTCAATTGTCATCTCACCTTTTGCTGCTTCTTTTGCCTCTCTGTCTGCCCACTCGTTTCCTTCCTGCAGTTCCGAGCTCACCTTCTGATGTGCCTTAATGTGCATAACTGGTACCTGCTCAGGTAGCTGAACTGCTTCCAGCAGCTGCAATATTTCCTGCACGTTTGACTTTTTTTCCCTTGTGAGTTTAACAGTTTAACAGCTTTCTATTCAGATGGCTCCATAAGCATGTACAACTCAAATGCATACCTCAAATCTGTATAAATATTTATTTTCTTTCCTTTGTGATTTCTTAGACGTGGGTTAGAGCAATTATCTCAGCTTTTTGTTCAGAGGTATCTATTGACAAGGGTCCAGACTCCATTACCTCTTTGCAGGTGCTAACTGCATACCCAGCATGTCACTTTCCACTGACGACATCGCTGCTTCCATCAGTGAACCAGATTTCGTGTATCCAAGGGGTGTCCTTCACATCAGGTAGGCTGGAGTCGAAGGCTTCAATAGTCTCCAGGCAGTTGTGGTGTCCCAGTTCCTCTTGATTTCCACTAAGGAAAGAAGCTCAGTTGATAATGTTAGTTACAACTACCTCTACATTGTCCTGTTTCACCATGATGGCTTGGCATTTCAGGAACCTTTGTGGGGATGAGCCAGTGCCCTCCTTTATTTTCAGGACTTGCAGACACTGTGTGACGACACCAGTACAGTCATTTTCTGTCCCAAGGTGGATTTGTTGTGCATCTTGAATATTCAGCATCCCTTGCTGCAAGGGCTCTGAGGCATGCCAGCCATCCCTTGGCTGTTGCATCCAGTTGCTTGGATAATTAAGCAGCTGCTCTCTGGTATGGACTCAGGTCCTGGCCAGTATCTCCAGGGCCAATTCACTGTTTCTCAAGGGAAAACAGAAAGGATGGTTTGTTACCCCTGGGAGTCTGAGAGCTGCAGCTGACATTACAGCATTCTTCAGCTGGTGAAAGGCCCACGTGGCCTCTTTTGTCCACTGCAGGCCTCTGTTCCATTTGCAATGAGCGCATACAGGAGTTTTACAAGCAACCCATAGCTGTGTATCCACAGCCTACACTACCCTGTCATTCCTAAGAATATCCACAGTTCCTTGCTGTCTGCGGTTTTGGGGTTGGACATATTGCTTCCTTGTGATCTGACCTAGAGTCTGTTGTCCCACACGAATTTCATAACCCAGATAAATTATCTTTTGTTTCACTACCTGGGTCTTTTCTTTGGTGTCCTGTATCCCTGAAGTCTAGAAAGTTTTAGGAGGCTTACTGTCCAGGCTACCCATGCCTCTTTCATCTGGGTGGCTATGACGATATCATCCATTACTTCAGTAACACTCCTCCTTCTGGGGAAGCCTCCCAGGATTCCAGATCTTTGGCAAGTTGTTCCCCAAACGGGGTAGGAGAGTTTTTAAATCCCAGAGGCAACACCATCCATGTGAGCTGGGATCTGTGCCCACTTTTTGAGTTTTCCCATTCAAATACAATTTTTTTCTGGCTCTCCTCATTGAGAGGGAGGCAAAAGAAGGTATTTTTCAAGTCTAAAATGGTAAACCAAGTAAGCTCTGGTGTTAGGCACATTAGCAAAGTGTATGGGTTTGCTACCATGGGATAGAGATCACAGTTATTTTGTTAACAGGCCTTATATTCTGTACTATCCCCTATGACTCATCTGGTTTTTGGACTGGTAAAATGGAAGTGTTGAACTCAGATGGGCACTCTTCTAACAACCCTAATTGCAAGAAGTTTTCAACTATTGGACTAATTCCTTCCCTATCTTCCTTTTTCAAGGGGTACTGTTAATTCTAACTGGTTGTTTTCCTTCCTTCAGTTTAATTACTACAGGAGGTGCATTTTTCACCCTCCATGGTACATTGGAGGTCCACACTCCCATAAATACTTGATTTATTATTTCTTCACTAAATTCTCCCTCCATATGAGCAGCTGTTAACATTAAAATTAATCCCTCTATGTACTGTTCATCATTTACCTCCAGAATAACCTCCACATTTTAAAATTTAATGGTTACTTGCAATTGTTCTAACAAGTGTCTCCCCAAAAGTTGTCTCAGGAAACTGGGCAGATAGAGAAATTTATGAATATCCCATTGCTTTCCAAACATATACCTTAATGGTTGCAAAAATATGCTTTTTAAAGTTGGCCAGTCCCTCCTATTACTGTAATATAATCCTTCTCCACAGGTGCCATAGTTTAATTCAGAACTGAATATGTTGCCCCCATGTCAACTAGAAATTCCACCTTTTTTCCCTTTCTCCCCAGCTTTAGCTTACAACCAGTGGATCTGCTTCAGTGAGATCTCCTGGTCCTCCTCAGTCTTCTTTCACATGTGCAATCACTTTTCTCTTTTCCTGGTCTCCCTTTTCCTGAGGGTCACCCTGTCTTCATTCTGGACATTAATTTTTCCAGTGACCATATTTCTTCCAGTTCACATGCTGGTCTCTGCCCAAGTGGGACAGACCTTGTCTAGGTGATCCCTGTCTGCATCTTCCTCTCTCCCTCTCACTTATGACAGCTACAAACTTCCTCATTCCTTGTTTATATCCTTCTTCCCGTTACTAAAGACTCTCCACACCTTATCCATGTTTCTCTAAGTTCCTCCATCCTCGCCCGGAAGCTTGGAAGTTTACATCTTATGTCATCCATAGATTGACCCAGGAATAAATTGACAAGCTGCTGTATCCCTACATCAAACCCAGAGTCCAGTGATGTGTGGCAGCCCATTACATACCTTAATTTATCAAGGAATTTGGATGGTGACTCAGAGAGCCCCAGCTTGATTCAATATAAAGCTGACCAATTCATAGCTTTGGGAATGGCCCTTTGCAAACCTCTCCTGATAGCTTTCCAACTCTCTTGATTCAGCTGATCTGTTTGGGTCCCACCGTGGATTTGGAATGGTGGAAATAATCTTTCACATCCAATTGCTGGGTTTTGCAATAATCTTCTGCCAGATCCACTGCGTTTTTATAATTAATTATTTTTTGGTCTTGGTCACTGCATCCACTAATAATTGCATATTGTGCCAATCTGGATTGTGTTTGTTTTGATATATATATCACAGGCATTTAACAGTGTTCACTGCACATTTTTAGCAACCTTTTCCCATGCCTCCACGTTGATTGCGTAGAGAGAATTTTAACCAATACCATTTCTCCCTTGATCCAATGCCTTTCATACAGGTGCCTGAAATATCTGTGTCTGTTGTCTAGTCCGGTGTGTGGTCAGAGGAGAGTCTGCATCCCCTGAGTCTGCATCCTCATCCTCATCCCTTTCCTGTCTTATGTGGGGAGACTTGAGAAAATTGTCCTCCAGATCTTGCTCCTGAGCCACAGTCTGGTAAACCTTATCTGATTTTGTACATCTTTGCCCTATCCTGCACGCTGAACACCACTCAAGCTTTCCTCTCTTCTTCTCCTTCTCCTAGGGCCAATACCAGAGGGTCAGATGGAGCCTTGATCCCACAGTCCCTCTGCCATTCAGGGACATCTCAAATGGAGAGAAGCGTATCGGCGTATGATACCTCTCCCACTTCTCTCCTAAGAAGTAGCACGAGCTGTAACAGTGTGTTACAGTCCAAAGTTGCACTAGGTGGCCTCTTCACTCATTTGTCCAATTTATATAAAGGGGCCACCAGTCCTTGCAGAAACTAATAAGGTCTCTCTGTTTTCTGAATCCCCTTGCCCTGCAACATTTTTCCAATGTGCAATAATACAACCTAGAGGAATGGCTTTAGGGATCTCCTACTTTGTTCATGTTCCCAGTATCTCCTCCTTCTGTCCTGTCCCATTTCCACCCAAATCTCTCTTTGCAATCTCTCACAGTTCTTTCCCAATCTTCCTCCCACACACACGCCCAGGTTGCAGGGATTGAATGTGATTTGCCACAAACTTTAGGATCTCAGGTTCAAAATCAGCTTGGTTAGGATGCCTCCATTTACACTGAGGGCATAGAGCTTGTCGTCTCTCAGAGAAGCAATACCAACGTTTTTCACAAGTCCTTCGCTGTAACAGTAACCACGCGGGGTGCCAAACTCTAGAAGCCCCAAAATGCCCCATAACACCTGCAAAAACAAGCTATTCCACTTCTCTCTTGAATGTCCAGATCCTCTTATGTAGCCTGTTCCCAATCCAAAGCTACCAACCTCCCTGTTGAAGTTCTATATATACCTTCCAGATAAAATTGAGCATTTCCTCTTTCTATACAATAGTTCACTGGATTCAGAAATTCCCAAGGATCCTGCCCAAACCACTAAGGGAGGGTGGTCTTTTCTATTCATCTAGACACAATTTAAAATATGCTCAAACCACCACATTGTAACTCTGATAGTCCATAAATATGAGGCTGCTGTATCTTAAATTCCCAAGGATCAAAGGCACAGCACTGCAGGTAGGAAGTTCCTTTAATTTCTCTTGCCAAGCTCACATTGTCCTTTCACCCTACAGTGGTCCAGTTCCCCTCTGTATTCAAAACTCTCCTGGTTCACGCTGAAGCCACATGGAAAGAGCCTGCCTACACAGCTGGGCTCTTTCAGCTCGGGGTTGATCTTCAACTACCAATTCTGAGCAAACTAAAACAAAGCAGCCAACAACACAGTCAGAGTAACAACACAGAACAAGATTACCAGTTTGCTGCAATTATAACTTTTGTCACAAATTGGCAGCATTACTCTAAAATACACAATGGCCAGCAGTGGGAGGGGACCGGGTAAGCCAGAGAACCGAGTCTTACAGGGAATACCATCCCTCACAAACAGGCATTCCCCCCACACAACCTGAAT